>NC_136768.1:288789-448635 GCF_947034865.1 Barbatula barbatula | reverse complement strand
GACTAAACGTCACCAGCGTCACCTGCACAGCAAAAAACAACATCACAGGACAAACATCCACGACACACAAGACTCCACAGGTTTTACGTAAGAGATGATCTGTATTATTTTGGACTGAACACCATCAGTCTGTATGTGTCGAGAACTGAAGATATTCATCATTCAGACTTTGGTCCAATTGATGAATGTTTTTTCTCTTCAGAGGGTCCAGAGAACGTGTCCATCAGCGGTCCGGCGTATCTGCCCGTCGACAGCTCTCAGCGCTTCCAGTGTTCTGCCGTCTGCTGGCCGTCCTGTCAATACAGCTGGACCTCTAATGGACTTCCACTGTCTGCATCTGGAAACCAGCTGGTCATGACTCCACCTGCAGCCGCCGCTATAGAAACGCTCGTCTGCACGGCGACCAACAGCAAGTCGGGAATCTTCGCCTCTGCCGTCCGGAAGCTCTTCGTGACGGGTAAGTCTGAGATCTTCAGCGTCATGTGTGTGTTCAGAAAGTTTGACCTCTTAGTGTTTTTGTCAGATGGTCCACTGCACACCATCATCAGAGGTCCATCCAGAATCCGGCTTCACTCCAGCACCATGTTTGAGTGTCTGAGCAGGTGTAAACCCTCCTGTACCTACACCTGGACGGCAGAGAACCAAACTCTTCACAGCAAGATCATAGACGTGAGCGTTGAGTCCTGGAGAGAATCACTGACGTTAACCTGCACGGCCACAAACATCATCACTAACACCACTGAAGTGACACAGAAGACGCTCAGCGTGACAGGTAAAATCCACTGATACTCACATTTAACCTCAGCTCATCTCATCCGATGTCTCTGATTGAATGACAGAAAACACAGCTGCTCCTCTGAAGATGAATCTGATGTCAGCGTTTGTCGTCGCTCTGATTCTTCACTTCACCTGAAGCACCGTCACTCATTACACGAGTACAGAAGAAGAAACACAGACTTCCACAGCAAACCACACGTGAAGCACTGGAAACAGGACACAAATATACTTATTTGACTGATGGATTGGATTCATGTGGATGACCCGAGTGTTGAATTTGCTATATTTTACAATGACGCTAAAAGAAACGAGCTCAAATAAAAACGTTGACTAATAAAAGTGTTGGTGAAGTTTTATCTTAAGTAGATAACAGTATTATTCCTCACATTCTGATTCATGAAACTGGTGGTCACACCTAATACACACACGTCTATGTTTGATGTTTGTGACACATGAATGTTTGATGTGTTGACTGTGATATTATCAGGGAGGTGTCGGGTGTTTCAGTGTTGACTGACGATTAAACTCATTTATTATCATCATATATGTGTGTGTTCTGGATTATAAATCACGCAACACTCTCCTCGCATTCACACCTGCTCACATGATACACCCACAGCCATCTTTGTATAAGGACTTCCTGCACATGTTTCAGGATCTCCCCACAGTGTGATGTTAAAGTCGCCATGAAATTAAAACAAATGTCAATTCAAATTGTTTTACACAATGTTGCAGAATTTTTGATCAATTATTTGTCTGTGCACATCATTATTTACTTTAAATTAATTTGCACTTGTAATCTTTAATAAAAACGTTAAGCTCCTCCCCTCTCTTCACTTCTGGTCCAGAGGAATGGCACGAGGGCGGGCGGCAATGATTGACAGATTGCAGACTGGATTACACATTTTTAGGCAACCCCTAACGTTTAACAAATACAATCAGTACTCGAACAAAATCAAGTCCCGCCCTACATTTTTTTCTCATTTCCAAAGTTGTTTCGCTCGGTTATACGCAACGTTAAGAAATAAAAAACTTTCACTAACAGAAGATCACGTCAGAAATCTTCTCAACATCACTATAATTTCATTTGACAGGTGACAAGCCGACTTATTTAAAAGGCACGACGCGTTCATGATGATGAATTGAAGCACATTTAATGATCAGCCAATCACATTCAAGCATTTGTTATCTCAGACAGGACAGTGACAGCTGGGTTTGTTCATGTCATAGAATGTTCTTCGGTTCATAAACTGTCATTTTGACAGGTGTAAATGTCCTCAGGCACAGAGAAACCTCAATCAGGCCATGAGCAGAGGTCAAAGGTCAGAGGCCGTATTTCTTCTTCAAGTCTTTAACGGCATCATCTTCCAGACCAGAGCGGTGAATCCAGTCAAACAGGTCTTGTACCACTGAAACAGATTTACACACACATCAGCACAAAACTGTGTGTGTGAGTGTGTGTGTGTGTGTGTGTGTGTGTGTGTGTGAGTGTGAGTGTGAGTGTGTGCGCATGCGTACCTCTCTTCTCATCAGATGACATGAACATGACGGCCATATTAAATCTCTTGACATGTGTCAGGTTTCTCAGTGCGTCCAGCAGAACAGAGGCGTCTTCATGTCTGAAATGCAACACAATGATCATCATCCGTCTGTGTTTGTGTTCATCGTGTCACATGAGTCTTCACCGTGTCACTCACTGAATGTAGAAGCTGTGAAATGTCTTGAGGATCTGATTGAGAATGTCAGACTCCAGAGAGTTCTGGAAGATCTTCGGATATCGGTCTGGACTGATTTGCTGAAATACACAGGAGTTTGTTTTCACTGAAAGTGAAATGCAAATGCGTGTGGTGACATCACAGTGACGCTGTGACTGTACCTTTAAATATCTGTAGGTGGATTGTGGGTAAGCGCTGATCTTCCTCAGGTCGGCCTCCAGCTGGAAACTGTTAGCGGGCGGTGGAGGAACACATTCACATTCATCTGATGGATTCCCGTCATCTGCAATTCTGTCATTGTCACGTTCAGTATCTCTGTAACACACACACACAGACAGACAGACAGATGAGTGTCTCACACCGACAGCACACGAGTGAGACGCGTGATCTCACAGACGTCTCACCTGGACTCATGGAGAGCGTCTGAGATCTTCTGGATCTTGTGATGAGGTGATGAGACGACAGATGATTCAGACACACGTGACATCTCACCCACCTCCTGAATGTCAATCCTCCTCAAGGGATTCTGCCACAACACATGTACACAACTTACTCACTGAATACAATATGATTGTGTGTGTGTGTGTGTGTGTGTGTGTGTGAGAGAGAGAGAGAGAGAGAGATGGACTCACAGTTGATCTGAGATGCTCAGGTTTGTTGATCGGCTGGATGATTCTCTTCTCCTCTGTCACCAGACAACCGCTCGACTTCAACTCCTGACACACACACACAGAGAGGGGTTGAGATGAAATCAGACACACACACAGACGTCTCTCAGTGAATTGAGTGTTGTTGTGTTGTTGTACCGCTGTGAGTTTGTGGATCTCAGTTACGGCCTGTTTGTTTCCAGGCTCCAGTTTAAGAAGCTGCTCATAATCTGTGATGAAACACACAAGAATGATTCATCACATACATGACACAGAGAGAACATGTGACACACAGCTGGAGAATCAAACCTTCTAAAGCTTCTCTATTTCTTCCCAGAGCCGCTCTGGCCGTCGCTCGTCTGGCGAAAGCTTTGGAGTACGTGACATCAAGAGCAAGAGCTGCACTGCAGTCCTGTTCAGCCTCATCCAACCTACAGATGACAAACACGATGACTAGCTAGTGTACACTACACAAACATACAGTACATACAGTCAGTGTGGGTGCGTCACCTGTGGAGCTTCAGGTAAGCCATGGCTCTGTTTGCAGGCAGAAGTGCGTTTGTGTTGTCTGCGTCTATTCCTTTAGTGTAACACTCCACAGCTGCCTCATACTTCCCTTCTTTGAAGTATGCATTACCCTGACACACACACACACACACACACAAGAGAGGAATCAGTGCGATGACAGGAGATCAGATTGAGATGATTGACAGATGAAGGAGGTAAAGCTCACTCGATCTTTAAGCATGACAGCTTCCTGTTTTCTCTGCTCCTCCTGCAGCTGCTGGAGTTTCACTGGATCAAGCGTCTGCGCAGCTGTCTGACTCTCCTCTGCTGTCTGCGTGCTGGATTCTAATAGCTGAAGTGAAATTAGGAAAACAACATTCACATCTGCTGGATTCCATTTCAGACGCATACACACATACACACGTCAACGCACCTGCTTGAGTTTCTTCAGTTCATTCTCAGCTTCAAAGTTTCCAGGATCCAGTTTGAAAACCATCTCATAATCTGAAAAACAGATGAGCTTCACATGAGATCAGCGTGAGGTCTGATGATCACGGTGTGAGATGAGATGAGCACTGACCCTCCAGCGCCCCCTGGTAGTTCTTCAGAGAGGTGCGGGCGGCTCCTCTCCTGGCGTAAGCTTTCATGTATTTACTGTCCAGAGTGATCGACAGATTACAGTCCGACTCCGCCACAGCGAACCTGCAGCACACCAATCACACACATGATTCATTTGAACACACACATGATTCATTTGAACACACACACACACACGATTCATCTGAACACACACACTGAATCATCCGAACACACACACGATTCATCTGAACACACACACTGAATCATCCGAACACACACACTGAATCATCCGAACACACACACGATTCATCTGAACACACACACGATTCATCTGAACACACACACGATTCATCTGAACACACACACTGAATCATCCGAACACACACACTGAATCATCCGAACACACACACTGAATCATCCGAACACACACACCGATTCATCTGAACACACACACGATTCATCTGAACACACACACGATTCATCTGAACACACACACTGAATCATCTGAACACACACACGATTCATCTGAACACACACACGATTCATCTGAACACACACACACTGAATCATCCGAACACACACACTGAATCCAATTAAGTGAATCAGATTTTACTTCTTGAGTCTGATGAAGCAGGCGGCTCTGTTTGTAGGCAGGACGGGGTTGTATGGATCTGCGTTCATTCCTCTGGTGTAGCACTCGATCGCTGCGTCATACTGACCCCCTTTAAACAACTCATTGCCCTGAAGAAACATCACACACACACACACACATTGCTCAGACTGAGGTTGGGCTCTGTCCCTCACACATCCTCTCAATGATTTCAGAAACTCTTAGCAGAGCACAGAGGTCATGTGATGAGTGTTCTCTCTAAAGGATTGACTGGTATGGCTGTGGCAGTAGTCTCACCTTCTCTTTCTCAGAGAGCCCCAGATCTCTGTCCACCTGAATCCCCTCAGAGTCTGAATCATTGGACTGCACCGGACTCTCTTCTGTGTCCATCGAATCCAGAACCTTCTCCTGTAATTCATCCTCACTCATGTCAATCCTCATAACACTGATGACATCACTCTGTTTAATAAAGGACAACTGTCTCACCACATTAAATTTGTCCCACGCTTGATAATCGTAAGATTTGATTCGCTGGGTTTCTTTCTGACCGTTCATCTGACGTTTCACCCTCTGCTTTGGCTTTTTATAATCCTTGTTTCTCACTGGCGGGAGATTTTGCTGCTGAATAAGAACATATTGAACACAATAAAAGCCAAAGAACGTTCATTATGATCAGAGACACACTGGAGGAGGATGTTTACTTGTGCTTCATCGATGTTTCCGGCACAAAGTTGTTGGTCTTTTCTCTTGATGTCTTCCTCCCAGCTGTCCAGCTCCTTCATGAAGTTCTGCAGATCTTCAGCGTTCTGTCGCATCTGTACCTGCAGCTCCACGCCTTTATTTGCAGACATCACAGCACTCTTCTCTTCTCTTCTCTACACACAACATGATCTGTTCATCACGGCTGACATTACCCTTCCAAAAGTGACCATGGCAACCATCAAATTACCATAATAAATACACCTGTTATTACTAGAGTGAACTGGGACCAAATTAAACAAAATCATTTGTTAAGACTTCACGCTCATTTACTAACTGTACATCCGGCGGAAACTGTGGTTACTATGGTAACGTTATGTTAGGGAAACTACCAACACTGTGGCTTTAACAAACTTGTTACACAACATTAAACTCATGAACACAATCAACCGACCGCAACAGAATGTAACTCATCATATTAATGACATTTTAAACTAAATTATGATAAACTTAATGAACTCCACCACGTGACGTTAGACAAACAAACACCTGCAGACAGAAAATGTTATATAAGCAGATACGAGTTCTTATTTGACGTATATTTAATGATAATAAACACATAAGAGCAACGATACATGAGTGACCATCACACGTGACATATCGACTGATACCCCTTCATCATTAAAACAGATTAAAACAATGAATATATTTACAGTCGACTGGCATCAGTGAAGAGCAGGTGTGTGTGTGTGTGTGTGTGTGTGTGTGTGTGTGTGTGTGTGTGTGTGTGTGTGTGTGTGTGTGTGTGTGTGTGTGTGTGTGTGTGTTTCATACCTTCAGAAATGATGAAGAGGTTTAATTCAGCAGTTTGTGTTCAGCGCCATGACAGCGTGACGTACTCTGCGCGTACTCGCGGGCTTTACGTCACACACTCGCATCCCGCGCGCGTAGAGTTTTTCAAATGAAAATGTTGAATGTAGAATTGTTTTTCAAAGGCAAGATTTTCTTTACTGTTTTATTTCTCTTATTATTGTTCACGGTCTATGGCGTGTGAAGTCTTCTTTCCCTGATGTAATATGTATGTATAATGTTTGAAAGAAAGTTCAATTAAATACTGACACCTGAAAACACCGACACGTACAGGACAAATCACATTTGCTTACTATTACACTGTTCTGTACGCAACCGCATAGCAATTAACAAATTATAATCAAGTTAATAAAAATGTATATATTGATTTCGTCTGCGTACGGGGCTTTTATTTTGAAACACGAACCTCGGACGCTTTCATTTTGAAACCAAGTACCGCGCTTGCGTGACCTTTGAGCGTGCGCGCACGGCGGATACAGCAATGGCTGCAAGTGCAGAAAATAAAGAGAATTTGTTTACCAACAAACAAGCATCAGATGAGAATAAAGCCTCGGACAGCGAGCGGAAGGATGAGGATTACGGGTACAGTTTATATCCGGACAGAACGCGCAGCAAATACAAGGAGGGCTCGATCAGAGAGAGTCTGTTCACCTTTAAACACAAGTGTCACATCATGCTGCAGTTCACCCTGGACACTAGTAAGACAACATCACATCTGTGCATGTCGTGTTATATCTATGTCTCACTACAGGTAACATGTTTTGTGTTTCAGGCCCATACGCTAAACTTTTGCTGGGCGCCATGAGAAACTCCGGCTGGTAAGATCACCATCACACTTAAACACGCGTGTGTGTGTGTGTGTGTGTGTGTGTGTGTGTGTGTGTGTGTGACGTCACGTGTGATTTCTTCTCAGTACAGTCTATAAAGACAGACATTTCTCCTGTGAGGATTGTGACGGGACCGTCAGTGGGGGGTTCGATGCTGCCACGTCTCAGGTGAGTTAAACTCGCACGTGTGTGACGTGTCACGTGTCAGTCAATTACTGTGGTGTGTTTGTGTTGCAGATAGTTTTGTGTCAGAATAACATTCATCAGCAGGCTCATATGAATCGAGTGGTCACACATGAGCTGATTCACGCTTTCGATCACTGCAGAGCTCGAGTGGACTGGTTCAGTAGCTTCAGACATTTGGCTTGTTCGGAGGTGACGTGACATCATCATTTACTGTTGATTTATCATTTATAATGACGAGTGACGGTTAAGAACATGTTCTTTGTTTTTCTGGTAGATTCGAGCAGCCAATCTGAGCGGCGACTGTTCCTTCATCAATGAGATCTCCAGATTTAACTTTGGCCTCAAGGAACATCATCAGGTAACTTGTGTCTCTTGAAAGTGAACACTTAGTAGGAGATGAAGACAGTAAGTCTGAGAGAGCGTCTGTTATTCTGGTGTAGAACAGATCGTGTTGTCATTTTCATCAGAATGTCTCTTGTGTTTGTTGTGCAGGAATGCGTCCGCAGTCGCGCGCTGCGCTCCATCCTCGCCGTGAGGAAGGTGAGCAGGGAGGAGGCGGAGCGAGTGGTGGATGAGGTGTTTGACAGCTGTTTCAATGACCACGCCCCCTTCGGTCGCATCCCACACAGCAAGAAGGACGCGAAGTTTGCCCACAGGGATTTTGAGAACAGAGATCGATACCATGCAAACCTGTAAATCACAGAAAGAAATGAAGCGCCACTCTGTGTTTTTATTCTCACAACCGTACTTTAATATGAGCTGAATTACAAATAATCTGCATTTATCACAGATGGACTGAAGGACATTCACTTCTCTGTCTGTGTGTCATTGTCAAGAACACACACTTGCCTTTTTCATCATTTGATCTGCCCTAAACCGGTAATTTATTAAAGAGTTTGATGTTAAATCAAGTGTTCACGTTGGGATCAGATGTTTGGACGGATAAATGTGGAGTTACTGCTGGAAGTCATCTGTGAAACAAGAATATGACTTTGACTGTTAGGGTGCAACGGGGTGAAAGGCACATTTGATTAGATTTTCTTGTAAACCACTTCCTGGCACAATAAATGCAGAGCACTTTCCAAAACATGCACTTTTCCCTCAGCGTGTGGACAGAAGAATGTGTAAAAGTATTGTGTTTGTGGTATAAAACACACCCAACACTGCTGTTTCCATTTATCGACAGGACAGTTAGATTCAGATGGTAAATATCATATATTAAGTTGAGATCATCACCATGTTTATAATGAAACCATTAGGCCTAAATATTATGTTAATCGTATAATATAAAATATACATTTGTGTTACTACTGTAAATCTATATTAAGTGATTGATATCTTTAATGCTTTTAAAATCTTTATCTTGTGATATTAACATATTTTAATGACATTATTTCATTTATCGGAATAAACAAAAAACAGTATAAACTTTGCTAAAGTATTTGTTCTGAACATGCATTTACTTAAACATTATTAAACCCATATTATTTTATCAAAAGTATTTGTGTCAATACTGTGAGCTTTTTACTCCGTATGTGTGGTAAAAGCCCCCCCAGTCATCATATTGACCACTTTTGATTTATTTTAATACAAAATCTGTTGCTCCATAAATGTTTAAATCAAACATATATATTTTCTCCAATCATACGTTATGGGAGTAAAAGCACATTGTTTCTTAAGGTGTGCCTTCAGCCCTGTTGTACCATGATAATAAATCAATAAAAACTGATGAAACAGTGATGTAGTTATGACAGCACAGGTTTGGGTTAAACGGACTAAATCAATTGACAAAACTGATGAAGTTTATCAAATCTAAAGTTACATCAGTATCCTCACGGTGGCGCTGTTTATCTTTACATCATTCTATCATTTGTCTCAACGTTTCAACCTTCTGAAGATTCCTCTTGACTTCACAGCAGTAACATTATTATTTGTAGCATAAGCACAAAGTTACAGTTGTGTCACCGCAGTTATTATAGTTGAACCGCAATATTTATAGTCAAACGATGATGATAAAACCTTTCAAGTGATGGATAAGACTACATGTCCATAAAACCATGCTCTTGCCATTAAACACGAAGAAAACATGGCAGTATTAGAATCAATTGTGGTACCTTTGGGTCATGATGAAATTCTTTGACGACATGATGAGAGTTCACAGAGTAACGAGAGAGAGAGACTGTGATAACATCAATGAGATGTGTTTGTGTGTTTGACTGACCCGCGCTGCTCTGATATCCACAGGAGGTTCATTATCCAGGAGTGAAAGATTCATCTGCTCAGAGCTCAAACCATCATCACTTCATCATCTGATTCTCATTAACAGACAGCAGGTCAAAGGGCACAGCACTCAGCAAACACCCGTACAAGTGCTCTAGATCTCAAGGATTTGTTTGACTTCACTTTACTTTCTTCATCGTTGTACCATCAGAACAATTACATCATTTAATGATTCATTTCAGTTTAGCAAATGTCCTCACTGAAATGAATGTCACTTTGATGAGTTTATTATGAAGACTGTAAACACTGAACGTCAAACAATAATGAGAGACTCCAGGTTAACGTATAAAGACACCTACAGCATCTCATGCTGAAACTAATGATCACATCCAATGAATTCAAACTCAATAGATCCAAACTACAGGCGTCATTCACATCACACACGATCACATTCTATCTATATTATATTGATATTTCTGAAGTTCTCCTAATGTTTGTGTCAGAAAAGCCAAAATCTCTCCATCAGCAAAACATGAACAGATGGAAAATACAGATGTGTGCTATTTCACAGAGAGAGAGAGATGATGTCACAACAGCTTTTCTTGCAATTGTTTTCTCAAAATAATACACGCAGCAGACACACAGTGTGTGTTGTCACATGTGTATGTTGGAGTTTTTCAGAGCTGTTAAAGTTGATCATGATTCAATTTCAGCTAAAAATGCGAATGGTGTCATTCTTCTCAGCGTGTGATTCTTCTGCACATCTACTTCTATTTTTAATGGAAATAAAGCAAATATGTGTCAGACTGACAGAAGGGCGAGTTTCATTTCTTTAATAATGATGATGTTTGTGTTTCTGGCATCATCAGATGGAGTCACATCTGGAAAACATCAGCAGATCTTTGTTATGAGAGAGACTCTTTAATTTCTGTTGAGCGAGAGAGTCGTGTTTCTTCTTGGATGGCGATCATTTGGCTTGCAGAAGGGAGGAGAAAGATCTGCCGTGTGTGAAGACGGTATATATGATTTGGCTCAGATCCGATAAACCAACAGAGAGACGTCTGTGAAAACATCTCTTCTGGGTGGGCCGGCTGCCTGTCAAACGCCATCTCACGAGACACCAATGAATGTCAAATCTGCAGAAAACTTCTGAATGTGAATAAAAACATCATATGACAACAAACTAGTTAAAAAAGCTCTAAAAGTGAAACACATTACTGTAATAATTTACAAGATTTACACAAATCCGCAAATGCACAGTTCACTTCACTTCTGTGTGTTACTGCAGCACATATGGCAGAAATGTGTGAATGTGTTTAGATGTTACACAAATATATCTGTGCTGTTTAAATAAAGAGTGTGAGCTGCTCCCCTGGAAATAAACTGCAGTTCACATTTACAGCTTTGAATCTTTCTTTTGTGTCTCAAAACACTTGTTTGGTCAATCTGACTTCTCGACACTTCATATTTTGTAATGTTAGTTTTGTGCTGTGATCTGGACATACGCTGCCAGTCTGAATCTCAGATGAGTCTGTTTTCACTGATCCCACATCAGTTTCTCGTGTGACGACTCAAGCTGCTCTGATATCCCACCAACCTTCCCAGAATTCCTCATGCCCTGCACTTTTTATTTGAAGTCTCTGCGTTCCCACCTGTGCTGAAAAGAATTACGAGAAACCACAGGCGTCGTAAAGATCACAACTCAACATCTGTACGATAAAGAAAATCTGTTTTTAAGTATTCCTCAAGATGAAGAACGGTGGAGATGTTTATATCTTCAGCTGAGAGAACATGTTGATGAAAGAGCTGCTGGATCATCCATTACCTCCAACATCTGCAAACAATCACCAGCAATCAACCACACGTCCAGCTGCTCTCTCTCTCTGTGTGTGTGTGTGGAACAGATCTGAGGTCAGTGCCCCGAGGACACGCTCCAATAAAATCTGATGCTGGATCAGCAGAAACTCGCTGGAGTCTGAATCAAAGCGCAAGAATTCTTCTGGAATTCAGTTGTTTTCGTGTTCTGCCAGGAAAGTCTGCTGGCTGCAGTTTAAAGAGATCTCTGACTGACTCATGAACATACTGCTTTAGTTTTTTAAGGGTCTGTATATAAAATACATGAAGATCTGTCGATATTTGACAAACACTTCTGAAAGAATCGACAAACATCAAGAAAAATCAACATGTTCCTGTTCATTTCTGATCTTCACCATCTTTGATCATATGTTGTGTATTCCAGAGCAGGTGTGAATGTTCAGCAGCACATCACGGTGTGTTTGATAGTTTCACGTCTGTGCAAACAACAGCTTTATTTAAAACACAAAGCAAATCAACAGAGAATCATGAATCGGCATGAAACACAGACACCTGTCGGACTGATCCTCAAATAAACCCGCCTGACGTGTCTTCAACGAGATTACTAAACTGATGAAGTTGGAGTAATGTTCATGCACGGTCACATGTTTGACTCCGGTCTACACGACACATGAAGGAACAATCGTAGGAAAAATAAACGGATCATATTTACACTTTAAACAAACAATACTTCTGTATAAAATGTATTTATATTCTATATCTTTGTACAAATGACTCCATCAGTCTCTGGTTGCATTCAGATGTGGAGTTCACTCTGAGGTAGAAGTTTTCTGGGGTTTGGTTGAAGAGAGGAAAGGCTTTGTAAAGTCACATGACGTGCGCTGCTAAGAGCCCGTCTGCAGAGCGGGAATCCGCTCTATCGTCCTGTTATCAAAGGGCTGTTCATACACACCAGCGCTGGAGTCTTCTGTGAGTGTACAGCTCGCGTGTTCGTCCTCATGATCAGAGTCTGTGTTCAAGGCGGCGTATGAACTCTCATGAAGATCAACTCTGTTATAAGAGCAGAGCTCCTGCTGCGTTCTCCACGGCACTTTACCAAACGTACCTGAGATCAGAGACCACACGAAAGAGTCAAAACTGTTCAAACAAACAGTGGCGTCACTAAAATAGGTTTTTCAGAACGGAAGACTCACCCATATATGATCCAGAGCAGCTGCCTCGCTCACAGTCGTCCACACAGAACTGATCCGTCTGCAGGTGAACACCAGCGCTCGAGAGCTGCATCACATGATCCACGGGTTCACTGGGGAGTGATGACCTGCAGGCGTAGAAATCTCTCGTCCTGCAGCTGCTGTATGAGTCTCTACACACGAGCCGCTGGTCTGAGGGGCATAACACAACATCTCATTTAACACACACACACACACAGGTGCGGTGTAGATGTGATGGTGTGGGACTGACCGCTGTAGGATTCGGGCAGTTCTGTGTTGTACTGGTTTCCTCTCGGCTGATACTGACACAGCAGCGGGTCAATCACCACCTCCATGTCTCCTTCACTTCCTGTGTCCAACCGGCAGAGACCTACAGAAGAAACAAACGAGATGTTCCGTGATTAACAGCCCATCATTAAAACCTTTACATTGATTTGTGTCATGTTTGTTAACTTTAGTTTGTGCGTGCATCTTACTGTTTAAATCTTTGGGCGGGATGTAAAATCCTCCGACGGAGGCGCTCATGTACTGATGTCCACTGCTGTTATCTGATGGAATATAACTGTCCTGCCGCTCCGCTAGCGTCCCCTGAGAGGACAGATAACTCGGGATGTCCGCCGGCAGATTGGTCTCATCTACACAGAAACACAATCCGTGAGATTGAACGTACAGAAGATGAGTTGGGGATTATAAGAGAGAGGGGTTGAGATCATGGAAACTGACCCGTGTTAGTGACGCTGCAGTCCTCGTTGCGTCTGCGCGTGTGATATATGATCACCACCCACACCAGAGACGTGCCCACCACGCAGCAGACCACCGCGATGATCACGATCCCCACAGTGGTCCAGCCGTCATCCTCTAGACCCCCGGCTGATCTCGAGCCCAACGCCCCACCACCGGCTGAACCAGAGTCACAGTTGGGGTTGGGGAGGACGGACAGACGGACGTTTCCTCTCTCGGTGCCCAGCGGATTGGACATCTCACAGGTGTAAGTTCCCGCGTCAGCCTCGGCCGCGTCCACGATGATGAGCAGCTGGTTTCCAGCAGCGAAAAAGTGCCGCTCTGTGACCAGTAGAGGACTGTCATCTTTAGTCCAGTTGAGCCGGGGAGGAGGACTGCCGCCGGCGATACACTGAAGCACTGCTGTCTCACCCTTTACCACGGTACGATCCATCAGAGGTCTGAGGAATGATGGGGTTTCTGCAGGAACAACACAATGTTTTCTCTCTCTCGCTCTCTCTCTGAATTTCTAAAGATGAACAGTTCATCATCATAAGATGATCTTACCCAGTACAGTTAGCGTAGCGTTAGCAGAAACAGACCCAGCAGTGTTCTGAGCCGTACAGCTGTATACGCCGATATCTTCAGTCTTCACATCCACAATAAAGAACACGTCGTCTTTTGGCATGACGTGCATTCGCCGCTCACGTGCGGCTGGGAAATCAGTTCCTCCATCTTTCTGCCAGGCGATCTGAGGCGATGGATGTCCACTGGCAGCACACTCCAGACGGGCCGTAGCCCCCGCACGAATCGTCAGATCCATCGGCATTTTCGTCAAGTACGGCAACACTACGAGGAATCACAGAACAGTGGGCCATCTTTAGTTTCGAGACTTTCAGAAATGACAGACTGACAAGATCAGATGATAATGGCTGACACGTGTGTGTGCTGAACTGTGTGAACACTTACTGTTGACGGTCAGTTTGGCTTTGTTGGAGTACGATGATCCAAAGTGGTTGGAGATGACACACTGATATTTGCCCTCGCTGGAGAACTCAACAGAGCGCAGCTGCAGGGTGGTGGTGTATTCAGTCACCTCGCTCACCTCTCCGGCCTGAGATCTCACGTGAGCCTGGTTATGAATCTCAGCGTCGTTCAGAATCTCGTTGTCTTTCTTCCAGGCAAATGTCATGGGCGAGTCACTGGAGCTGGCGGCCGAACAAACAAACGTCACGTTTGTGCCTTTGATGGCAGATTGAGTCTCCGGCTGGACGGTGATCTGAGGTTTGGGTAAATCGTCTGTGAAACAAGAAACAGATTCACATGATCTGACCAATGACAGGTGAGGGGTGGGACAAAATGATTGACGGCAGTCAGCAGTTACAGAATGTCTTACAGAAACAACACACAATTCAAAATAAAGTCAACACAACACAATGTCATGTGAAATTGAATCTAAACTAACGCTTGCACGTGAGAATATAAACAGACATGAAGAGACTGTTACGCACCACACACAAACTCGTCCTGAGCGACAGTAAAGACACTTTTATCCTTCAGCATGAGCGGATGGGCACAGCTGGCGTTCACCAGCGGAAGAAACGAATGTTCGGCCACCCACGGAGAAAACCACTTCAGCTGGCAGTCACACAGCAGACTGGACGTGTTCAGGTGCCTGACGGAACGAGAGAAGAACCAGATTCATGAGAAAAAGTGCTGTGACGCAGCTGATGAAGACTTGAAGAGATTCATACGTACAGCTCTGACAGTCGACTCATCTGAGAGAAAGAGTTAGCTTGAAGAGACATGATGGCATTATTACTCAGGTCCCTGTGATGAGGAGAAAAAAGAGATTGAGACATCATCATCATCATCTTCATCCTCATCATCATGTAAAGCACTTACAGCAGTTCCAGCATGTTCAGACCCGTGAAAGATTTTCTGGTGACCGATCGGATTCGATTCCACTGCAGGAACCTGAAGAACAAGAGAAATCCTTCAGTCTCTTCTCAATCCGGTGTGTATGGTGACATTTATAAACACTCACAGTTTCCTCAGGTTATCCAGAGCAGAGAAGGGCCCGTTCATGTCCTCTATAGTCCACGAGATCTCATTACTCCTCAGATCTCTGGACAGAAAGCAAAACATGTTAAAACACGTCAGCGTGTTCACATGTGTTCAAATGAACAATAAAACAAATGAAGTAACGAGAGCACATGAGTACGTTTCATTCTCAACACAAAATTCAAACAAGAATGTGTGCTGTCTCTTTCAGACACAAGATTCCTAACGCTCCGGCCATGTGTGCTCATACACGTCCCCCTCCTCCAACACACGTGACCTCTGCTGACCTCTGAGCTGAACAACATTTGGTTCCGTTTAGGATGGAATCCCACAGCCCCGGCACACATACACGAGCAAAGTCCACATCATGTGTATCATGACGTGCAAATAAAGGAATCATCGCTTCATAACTGAACTGAAAACAGTGATGATATTGTGAAACTCACAGCGTCTGCAGGCCGGTGAGACCTCTGAACGCTCCATCTGCGATGAAACTGACGTGATTGTTTCCAGCGCTGAGCTGCTCCAGAACACTGAGACCCATGAAACTGCCTTCATCCAAGCGACTCAAGTGATTCCAGCTCACATCACTGTCACACAAACACAACCGTCAACACATCATCGACCCTCTTATATCCGATCAGACAGGAAATGATGTCACTCACAGCTGGGCCAGTTTCAAGCAGAACTCCCAAGAGTCGGGTTTAATGCGACTGATGCTGTTGTGTGAGAGATGCAACTGTTGTAGCGCGCGAAGACCGTAGAGCCAACCCTTATTGACCTCCGTCAGGTTATTATACTCCAACTGCCTGCTCACACACACACACACACACATCAAGAACACGCTCACTTCATTCCCTATCAAGTGTTGATAATCCAGTGATACTCACAGAACTTCCATGTTACCGAGACCCCAGAAAGCTCCGTCCATGAGTCGAGTGATGCCGTTCTTCTGGATCTTCAGCGAGAGCAGACTGTGAAGCCCCTGAAACGTCAAACCCTCCACACGCCTCACACGGTTCCTGCTCAACTCCCTGCCGACGGATCACAGTGACAGCGCTTGAAAACACCCGTCAGACAGCTGAGAGGATGAGATGATGTGCGTGTGAACTTACAGATGCTGAAGGTGAGGGAGCTGGAAGAATTTCGCCGGGATGGAGTTCAGACGGTTTTTATTGAGCTGTAACACCAGCAGTGATCCAGACACATTACTGAAACAGCCGTGCTCCAGAAGAGAGATTCGATTACTGTTCAGAAACCTGCACACACACACAACTGAATTAATGAAAGAGCTGAAGATGTTCTCACATACAGAACAGTTCAGTGAGGTCAAACTCACAGGTTTCTGAGAGGAAGTTGAGGAAATGCTCCAGATCGCACTTCCATTATATTGTTGTTGCTCAGGTCCAGCGTTTCCAGGGCGACCAGTGAAGCGAGGCGTTCTGATGATATTCTGGAGATCTTGTTGTTCGCTCTTAGATACAGAGAGAAATCCAGATGATTCAGAGAGCGAGCGAGCGAGCAGACAGCAGACTGTTCACAGATACTTCAATATAAAAACATTCAGAGAATAAAACACACAACCGGCGAGTCAACAAAAGACATCACACTCCAGTTTCTCTTTTTACTTTTGAAACCACCACAACAAAAAGAAAGAAAAACTACACATGTATGAAATCATGATTGGGTTGTGCTGTGCAGGGGTGCATTCTGGGAAACATGCGGAGCTTTTGTGTGGAAATGAGTCAGAGGTGTTGAGAGGAGATGGTGATAACACTTCAGACGTGTTTCGGCACATCCGTCTGGAGAGAATAAACCTGAAGTGAGGAATTTCACAGATGACTTCCAGAACACAATCTACACACACATACTCCTATACAACACAACTTTATTAAAAAATGATCATGATGATGAATCTCTTCTGCGTTCTAGACAATAAAGTAGAAAACACTACACCAATCACAACTTTCCTTAAAGAGCAAGACCATCACAAGAAAAGAAAGAGATGAGAGTTGACTCAGACATCACGATCAGATCTCAAAGCAATGATGTGTGTGTGTGTGTGCACGCACATGTTAGTATGTGTTCAGGTCTGCGTGCATATGTGTGTTAGTGTGTCTTCAGGTGCGTGTGTGTGCACGTGTGATTGTGTTAGCATGTGTGTTAGTGTGTCTTCAGGTGCGTGTGTGTGCACGTGTGATTGTGTTAGCATGTGTGTTAGTGTGTCTTCAGGTGCGTGTGTGTGCACGTGTGATTGTGTTAGCATGTGTGTTAGTGTGTCTTCAGGTGCGTGTGTGTGCACGTGTGATTGTGTTAGCATGTGTGTTAGTGTGTCTTCAGGTGCATGTGGGTGCACGTGTGATTGTGTTAGCATGTGTGTTAGTGTGTCTTCAGGTGCATGTGGGTGCACGTGTGTTAGTTTGTCTTCAGGTGCGTGTGTGTCTTCAGGTGTGTGTGTTAGTATATGTTCAGGTGTGTGTGTGTGAGCGCGCACATGTGTGTTAGTGTGTGTTCAATTGCGTGCCTATGCGTGTTAGTTTGTGTGTGCGCGCATGTTAGTGTGTGTGTTTAATCCCTCCCTCCTCAGTTCAGTCAAACAAGTGCTGTACTGTGTCTTTCTGTTTAAATTTGTTTAAACAATTTTCAGCAAATAAGGCTGTTAAAGGCTGTTAGTTAAATCACTGCCGTCAGTCTCACACACACACACACACACACAGAACACAAGTCCTGTCTTATGTGCAAGCAGTCTGCAGTAGTGCGTATTGGTCTGGCTTTTGTTGAAACTAGTAACTTTGAATTAGCACCTTTTGTATTATTGCTCCTGTATGACATCGCTGTACTTAAACTCTTTGGATAAAAGCGTCTGCTAAATGACTAAATGTAAATGTACAAGCTTTACACAATAACATTAACCTGAACTTCATATAACGACACATTACATTAAAATGATTTAAATATGTAACAGTGTGATTATATACGACCATTTCAACTAGTTTTCACTCCTTTATTTATCATTTGTATGCATGAGCCTTCAAGAATAAACCTACAGAATCATTTTAAATGAAATAATGACCAGCCACAGGATTTCAGATCCAGCACACGACACACGTCTCTCACACACATTCATCGCCATTTAACTTTAAATATGACCTGATATACCTATTCATTCAATCCCCACGTGTTATAAAAACTAGAACAGTGAAACTCTCTTTTATATTTTGAATGTTAAAGCCGATATCCGCCGTAAACGAACAGCTCGGAATGTTTTCTTGTAATAATTCATATTTTCATTAAAATGGTGAGATGTTTTCATCAGCTGGTCACCCGTGCTGAACCTGTAGAACTGAACAACACAAGCCAAAAGAACATTGATGAAATGACACGAGCGATCTCTTATACTCACAGAATCAAACGGCTCAGATTCACAGCGCTTGGACCCAAATCTGGTATGGACTCAAGCTCATTGTTGTTCAGCTGTCTGTGAACATTAAACCATGTGGTTACAGAAGAGAGCTGTGACATTAAAACACACCAAGAGAAATAATCACGAGTGTTCTTACATCTCAGTGAGGTGCGGCAGACTGGAGGACAGAGCTTCTGGAAACGTGCGTAACTTGTTGTGGCTCAGATCCCTGTAAAGACAAACATCATCATGAGACACAAGAACACCATCCAGAGAATCTGTGACCCTCCAGAGAACGGACTGACATGAGAGTTTAAACACAGCCACACATTAACAATAAGACACCATCACCTCTCTGACCCTCTCACTGTCTGACCGTTCATGTTTTCAAACAGTATTTCTGTGGTTTTATCTCATCTCCAGCTGATCTCTGCTCCATCTGGACTCCATCAGACGTAACGGCGAGCGGCCGGAGAGAACCTTACGACTGCTAATCGATTCACAATGCAGAGAAAGTGACGGCACATCTGATTCCTGACAGCAAATCACGTGTGTTCTGAGACAGCGCTCATACAACATCATTACACACATGTCAGTTAAAGACACAATACGTACATTTGGATCCGCTAGATGGTGCACTTTCGAAACAACAACAAAAGGCGAAGATAAATGATGTTGTGTAGGAGAATGGAATTATGGGACATCCAGAGGCGTAAAGAGATCGCCCATCACGTTCACAGACGAGGTAATGAATTAATTTTATTTGATGTCATCGTAATGAATTATCTTGCAAGAAACGTGGAATCTAAAGCTATGTTAGCCCCCGAATGATATTGGACTTTGTTAATTGATTTGGTAGCGTAATGCTACACAGTTTTACGTGTCTAAAACAGTCATACAGTCGTCGTTTATAAAGTAAACTACGTTTACGCTTGTTTGTGTTTCCTTTACTTGCCAAAGAGAAATCGTGATCCATAATAAAAGAACAACAGATGCTGTATAAGCACTTCTGCCGTAGTTTCTACAACCAGAAACTGAGGCTCGTGCGGAGCAGCGGATATTAATTCACTGATATGACACAAACACAAGAGAAACAAGGGACGGGACTTTAGTTTAAATAGGAATTTCTCTGGATTTACACATTCTTGGGAACATTTGGGATCATGCAAGTACACAACTGCATGAAATGTATCACAGTGTGATTTTTTGATATTTCATAACTATTACATATTGTGGCTTTAATCCAGCACCTGATAAACCCTAAAGAAAACATGACGTGTTTTATAGAGCGAGATCTGAGAAGAGCCACAGACACACAAACACAGATTTACACAACACTCACTTCTGTTATGATACGGCAGATGATAACACAATCTTCAATCTTTAGTGACTGTTCAACAACGTTTAAAGGGACAGTTCAGACAAAAGATTATTAACGCATTATTTATTCACACTTTTCTTTCTTCTTCTTCAGGACCCGAAAGAAGATATTTTGAAGAATGTTGATACACTGAACTCCATTGACTTCCATTGCATGAAGACTCACAACCACATGACGGTGAATAAATGATCACAGAATTGAGATTTTCCATAGAATTAAACCTTTAGCTCTTACCAGTGATGGTATCAAAGATACTTGACGTACTGAATGATTATCGTGAGTTTACTTTATAAATGTTTGACTGAAGTGTGTATTTGGCTGATTTATTTTCCAGTCAGAAGTAAACGTGTTAAAGCTGTGAAGCGTTTGTCTGGGATCTCTGACTGCAGACAGAAAAAAACGCTCTCGCTGCTCTTTCCAGATGTAAATGGTGAAAAGATTTTTCCTTCTATTTTTCCATTCTGGCAGTGAGAGACCAAAACCTTGAGCACCCCCACCTCTCTCTCTCTCTCTCTAATGGCTTCCATCTCTGGTTGAGTTTAGCTGCTAATTCAGCAGAAATAATGGGCCCGGAGAAAACAAAAGCTCTGCCAGTTTACTGCATTAACATGTGCAGCTCATAAATTAACATGCCAGAAAACTCCTGCACCCTACTGAGGGCTCCACACTCGCTTCACTCACAATACAACAGACCTGGAGATCTCTGTAGTTCAGTTTCTAAAGTGTCTGCAGCACACATGTCATGGGTTCAATCCCAACACACACACACACACACTAACTGAGGATAGAAGTGTACATACACACACATGTCATGGGTTCAATCCCAACACACACACACACTAACTGAGGATAGAAGTGTACATACACACACATGTCATGGGTTCAATCCCAACACACACACACACTAACTGAGGATAGAAGTGTACATACACACACATGTCATGGGTTCAATCCCAACACACACACACACTAACTGAGGATAGAAGTGTACATACACACACATGTCATGGGTTCAATCCCAACACACACACACACACTAACTGAGGATAGAAGTGTACATACACACACATGTCATGGGTTCAAGCCCAACACACACACACACACTAACTGAGGATAGAAGTGTACATACACACACATGTCATGGGTTCAATCCCAACACACACACACACTAACTGAGGATAGAAGTGTACATACACACACATGTCATGGGTTCAATCCCAACACACACACACACTAACTGAGGATAGAAGTGTACATACACACACATGTCATGGGTTCAATCCCAACACACACACACACTAACTGAGGATAGAAGTGTACATACACACACATGTCATGGGTTCAATCCCAACACACACACACACACACTAACTGAGGATAGAAGTGTACATACACACACATGTCATGGGTTCAATCCCAACACACACACACACACACTAACTGAGGATAGAAGTGTACATACACACACATGTCATGGGTTCAATCCCAACACACACACACACACACACTAACTGAGGATAGAAGTGTACATACACACACATGTCATGGGTTCAATCCCAACACACACACACACACACACTAACTGAGGATAGAAGTGTACATACACACACTTCAAATAACTCATTATATTTCTGTCAAACATTGAACTAATGTGCACAACACTACATTATATATAAATAACACGCATGCAAATGACGTGAAAACAAAACACTAAATCATCTGCTTCTTCATATAGAATATATAGTGTGTACGTACAATCTGTATTTAACACAATCGTCTCAACACACATTTCTTTCTCACTCGTGTTTTATTTCGTTTGTCTTATCAAGTAAATAAACACACAAACGATGTTTTTACACAATGTCGCACTATATGATGAAGAGTGTTTACACTTCTGCTCGTGTTTGTTTATGGTTGTTTTGCACGTTAATGAAAGAGAAGCGCTCGTGTTTTCTGCAGATTTGTCATCAGTCGGGTTTATTTCCGATCGTGTATTTGTTGGATATTTTGATGAGATTTTTCAATCCGACACAAAGGAAAGTAAATCACTTACAGACGCGTGATCCACGCGGGGAGTCTGTCCACACTTCTGCCGTGTTTTAACCGACTGCAATCCGCCAAAGACCCCGCACACGAGCACACAGACGGACACGAGTCCGGTTCCGACCCGCCGGAGTCTCCGTGACTCACTTTAAGACCCGAACACAGAAAATAAAACAGCGCGAGCCACACAGCGCGAGCTGACTGCGACATATTCACGCCGAAAAAAGCGTCAGAAAGAAATGTCCTCGCAGCTGAAGCCCACGCGACTATAAAGAGAAAAGTTCCGCTGGAGTTTTAGTCAGTTTTTCGTGTCGAGAATCGCGCAAACATCAACGACTCGCCGTCCGCTCCATCTCCACACGAAACTTTTTCCACAGCGGCGCGCTGGAACGACATTCCGACGCGCGCGCTCCCGTGACGCTCGCTCTCGTGTTATGCCTGGAAGGAATACAGCTTCCTCCACTGGGCATGCGCACTTCAGCATGGTTTTGTCAGGCTGACAACAGTTATTACTGTTGTTGTAATATTAAGTTTAGGGTTGGGTGGGTGGTGGCGTTAGCTAATGCAATTTATTCTAATTTTATGGCAAGATATTGCATCACTTCCGGCCGGAGCTGTATCCTTTTTGCCATAACGCTCTGGATGGATGTACGGATGGGTGGATGGAAGGACGGGTGGATGGATGGACGGATGGATCGATGGATGGATGATGGATTAAAGGATGGATGGATGGATGGATGGATGGATGGATGGATGGATGGATGGATGGACGGATGGAGGGATGGGTGGACGGGTGGATGGAAGGACGGGTGGACAGATGGACGGAGGGAGGGATGGACGGGCAGATGGATGGATGGACGGACGGAGGGATGGATGGGTGGGTGGATGATGGATTAAACGATGGATGGATGGACGGATGGAGGGATGGACGGGTGGGTGGATGGATGATGGATTAAACGATGGATGGATGGATGGGTGGATGGAAGGACGGGTGGACGGAGGGACGGGTAGATGGATGGATGGACGGGTGGATCGATGGATGGATGGATGATGGATTAAAGGATGGATGGATGGGTGGATGTAAGGACGGGTGGACAGATGGACGGAGGGAGGGATGGACGGGTGGACGGGTAGATGGATGGATGGATGATGGATGATGATTAAAGGATGGATGGTTGGATGGATGGATTAATGGATGGATAGATAGATAGACACATTGACACTGAGAGAGTGTGTGTGCTGTATTTCTACCTTCATTAGCATATAAACAGCATATCATGAGTCCATTGTGTGTTTGCTGTTATCTGTTCCTGCATTAGGAGGTGTGACCCCCCCTCCATCTCAATGTGATGTTTAACTTCCTCAACCCATTGGGGGGGATGAGGAGGAATGGATGGAGTCTTTAATTTTCTGTTCTGAGCTCATGCTTTTTGTCAGTCCATCGGTGAGAATGATAAGTGTGTAACGGGTTCAATATGTGTTTGTCCTACATCATCAAATCAGGCATCAATCAATTCTTATTAAACAAACCCTCTTTGATATATATATATATGACCTGAAGCAAAGAGACAGACAGTGTCAGAGAGATCACAGCTCTATAATGATGAATTATCACATCTGTCAGTCAATTCATTAACACTTTCTAATATTGACAGACTGTAAGTAGAGACTGAGATGTTGAAGTCAAATATCTGAAGTGTTAAAATGAAATCATGTATTATGGACAACAGCTCACTGGAGATCTTAAATGAGAAGATCTTGTGTCAGTATACAGTCGTGAGTGAGGAGCGTGTTTCTGCTCCGCTGGCGCGAGGTGTGGCCAGGTGCCAGTCATTATGCTCAGAATAGCAACAGCCAGTGAAAAAGTGTCTTCCCAGCATGCATTGCTCTGCCGGCTCTTCTCCGCCAGCACAAACATGAGCTGAGAGGTGGTATGATGGAGTGAGATGTTTTTTACAGGTGATGGAAGGTTTACACTGGACACACAAGAACTGCTGATCATATTCCTCCTGCAGATATCTGTGTGTGTGTGTGTGGTCTGTGGAGGAATTCTGGGTATTTGAGAACTGATGATAGATTCAGTGGAAGTTAATGCTGCTAAATCAAACATCACTACATCACGACTGCTTCAACCAGAGTCACACTGAACTATGCTGTTTGTGTCAAGCCATGAGACACAAGAATCACTGATGAGTCTCCGTTATTTCTCCTAGACATCAATAAGAGCAAATAAAAAGTCTCACGTTTGTCTCATATATTTGTCCTGAGAAAACGCGTCAGAAATCAGTCAAAAGTCTGCAGTCAAAATTCAATATGACGGAAGATCTCAATATCAACTCAAACATTTCTCCGTGAGATCACAGTGCAAAATAGTTTAGAATCAATCAGAACAACATTCAAGCACTCTGAACAGACTGTGATGGGGATTTGTGTTCTTCTACAACAGTAATAAAAGGAGCAGAAACACACATTCATGAGATGAGCTCGTGTGTGGTTTCAGGTCTGAACGCTCAGGGTTTGACGTTCAGCTGACAGACGGCTGAAGTGGAAGGTGTTTCTGTGAGATGTGTGGCCACAGACCCGAGAGCCCAGAAACAAAACAAAGTCTGTGAGAGTCTCATAAAGAGCTCAGTGTAGTGCTCACGACTCTCAGAATTAATGACATTACACACTGAATCATTCACCACACACACGCTAAGAGTCTCTTACAAATCCAGTTGACTTCATGTTATTTCTCACAGCTCGCTCTTTTCTAGAGATTGGAATAATCTCAACGTTGTTTCTCCAAACGCTAATTTGACAAGTACTTCAAATGTGTGGTTTTAATTGTACATTGAGTCATTTAGCAGACGCTTTTTTCCAAAGCGCCTTGCAAAGAGTTCAGAGGGCAATAATCAATGTCATACAGGAGCAATAGTACAACAGGTGCTCATACAAAGTTATTAGTTTTAACAAAAGCCAGACAAATACTTGTGGAGAGAAGAGAGAGGGTTCGTGTTGTAGCGCCGTTCAGCTTTTATTTTTGATTCAGTCACAGGTTTGCTGTCAGGTCACATCAGTCAGAATCAATCGAGCACTAATGAGGACACACACTAACTAGTGAACTTAATTAATATAACAAGTGAACAATAGTTTGACTTTTGACTGGAGGCTTAAATTATTGGCTGTTTGAAATGTAATTATCTTGTTCACTGGAGCAGTTCCTCATCATTCAACAACACAACACACACAGTCACTTTACAACAACTTTTAGATCAACTTTGTTTTAAAGGAAAGTAAATGACAGTAAATTTTGTGTGTCTTTTAGGGTATCGGTACCTCTGGTCAGTGTGAAAACACTGAAAATGAAACTATAAGCTTTGAAAACACCAAACGGCAGAAATGAAGTTGAAGAATCAAAACTGTGAAACATTCAGCTCCTCAGAGGAACGTGGAAAAAGACCTGACCATCACATCTGTGAATGACGTGTGTGTGTGTGTGTTAGATTCACCAGTGAGAACGTCTCATTTAACACTTTTACTGTTTTATGGTTTGAAGTAGACACTTTAAGACCCCAAAACCCAAAGCAGCAGATGTTTTCAAAAACATGTCTATTATTTACTGAAAGACATGAGAAGATAAGTTGATCTAAATTCATTTACAGTCACTTTTGTTTATCTACGACAACAATCGTTTGAGATGATCATGTTAAAGCCAACCCAACTCAACTCATAACACACATTTTAACAACACTGCACTGCTTTGGTAAATAATATTGATTAAAAATATACATTCAGTATGACCTAACTAAAACGTTGTTAAAGAATGGTTATATGCAGAAAATGTTTAAGTAAAATGAGAAAGCAAAGAGATTTGTGTGGATGGGTTGTGTGAGAGTTTGTGGTGTTAAACAGCAGGAGAGATTTCATCCGTAAACACACAAGAATTCAACATCATCAGCCTCCTGCCGTGTCAAAGCTCCTACCGAGTAAAGTTTGACTTCACATCAATATCGAAGCATTATAATATTATAACATCTGATATCCAGTCTTTAAAACAACTAACTGAGAGCAGAAAAGAAACTCAAAAGCTACAATTTACTAAATGTGTTTAATTAAAATAAAAACATTAGCAGGAGAAGCACACAGTTGTGTGCTGCTGAAGAGACAAATGCTCTCACATCGCTCCCCTGCGGTCCTTCTGTCTGAGGAGTTTACAGATGCCAAAAGGTTAATGATGAGTCTGAAGAAACACAAGAGAACCTGCTTTAACATACATGTGTGTAGTAAAACACAGCTGCTCAATCACTTGTATCCCACCCACCTTGTCTCAGATGTAGGTGTGGAGAGGTGTGTGTGTGTGTGTTCAGCATTGCGGTAGCTTTTAAAAATGTCTCACACACACGCGTACACACACGCGTACACACACACACACAGCCACTCGGCCTCCTCAAACTCTTCCAGTCCAAACACACACTTCTCTTGGATCCATTGACTCAATTCTTACTTTCGGCCATAGAAACCTACAGCGCAAAAACTAAGTAAACATCTATATCAGTATGTGTGGATGCAGGATTTACATCCTTCACTTTGATATATTCAGATCTAGACAGACATAAGAACAATATTTTCACTGTAATGTTAAAGGTGAATCAGGTTCAGAGGTTACATAAGTTCAATGGCGCCACCTAGAGGCAGTGACAAAACTGTACAAAAGAAACAGCAGAAAAACAAAACCAATCAGTCTTTCTTTCTAAACTTCATGACTTTACCTCCTGCACTAACATGATTTCTCGTTCCCGTCTCTATTTGGTTTTGTGTAAACTGACTTTGCATTGTACCAGCTTTATTTGCAACAGTTGCTGATGTAGTCTTATTAATGGAGACTCTTTTAATGGTTTGATAAACAGTTGTCATACTTTTGGAAAAACTTGTGTGATGCTTTTCACTGCACTATGTATGATATTTATTTTTCAGTAGAGGATGAAGGTCTGTTGGGACAGAGGTTTAAAGTGTTAGGCCCAGTCGCATATCCAATATCCCTTTCAAATACACACATTTGCTTTTATTCTATTGACTTTGTTTGCTAAAAGGCCATGGCTTCCTAAATGTTCAATGAGGTCTTCTTCAAAGACCAATAACAAATTGTAATTTAGAGAAAGGCCTTTCAATACCGTAGAGAAGGCCGAGGATCAGAAAACAATATTAAGAAATACAGATAGTATTAAAACACATCGGAGTCTTTTGATGTCATTTATTATGTATCTGAATTAAAGTGATAAAGTAAACACTGCCATAGGGAATAACCTATAATTACACTTATCCTGGGAATCAGGCCTGCCAGACTGGGAATCAAACGTACAACCGTTGGGTTATAAAAGTCTATCTCTCTAACCATTACACCACAACTGCCCTGAGACACATCACATATCATATAGTTACAGGGAAGAGTAATGAGATACAAATGCTTAATAAATTGAAGTTACAAGAATTGTAAGGTGTTCATACTATTTATGCACCTAATTATATTTGGAGATTTAATAATAAACATAATTAAAAGTATGTACAGTATTCAATGTAAACACATAAAGCCTTACACTTACTAAGAACAGCTCACATTATTTTATTTGAAGATGATTTGATTTTAAAAAGGTTACAAACCATAAAATGAGCATAAAATCGGTTGTGAATGTTCAATAGCAATTGGTGTGACTGGAAATGTAATTATAGTAATACTGTAAAATATATTATAGGCAATCTGTGCTTCCACACCATGTATGGAATGGTGTACACCAGGTATGTCACATAACCGGCTTTCTGGACCAAAAAAAGAAAGACACGCCAGGTCACATTTTTGGAAGTTGTGTAAATGCAGCCAATCAGATTGAAGCTGATGATCTGCTCGTGCTATTTCTGTACGTATGAATGATGTCTGAAACACAGAACATGTTAAACACCTGAGATCAGATTAAGCACACAACACATATCCGTCACGGTATCAGGAAGCGAGGTGAACAAACACTGAGTTACAGAGGAAGTTTGAGTTGATAAAACCAGACAAACCCAACCAGGTTTAGATCGGGTTTGCTATAAACCTTCTCTGTCAACTGATCCAGAGTTTGTGAGGCGCGTGCACCTGAAAGTGTGACACGTGCGGCAAACAGCCAATCACACGGAACATGGAAACATCATCAGTTTGATTGACCTCTGGCCAGTATCATCAGCACCATTCACTCTGAAGATGAAGAGATCATTATGAAAACTGAAGTGAAACACATTTACAAGGCAGAAGAAACACTGCAGGAGTGAAGGTTTGAGAAGACAGCGACTGACTATTTCAATACAGAATCAACTGAATCTCAATGTTTTATATTGATCAAAAGATTATATGTGTGCTTCATTACTTTAAAATGCTTTATATACTGACGTTTGTTGTCATACGAATATAGTTATATTGATTTAAATGCTATCTTTAATATTTACATTTACGCATTTGGCAGCATTACATCATAAATTTGCTTCTAAGTAGTATGTGTAATCCCCTGGGATCAAACCCACCGACCTGAGCATCTACAGGAATTCATTCATATTAATTATCAATATATGTATTTAATAACTATGTGAATGTGTTTTGAATTAGAATCAATAAATGTAAATAAACAATACAAATAAACACTTAACAGCAAAAAAAGTCCCTGTAACATTTTAATTTAGAGCGAAAGATTCGAGGGGAGTGGCTTCGCTGCGTCAGATATACGTCACTTTTCTCAGAGCTGATTGGTCCAGTTTTGGTCTCTGGAGCAGGTTAAACGTGTAGCCAAGTTACCATGGCGACAAACCCTGATAAGTGTTGTGTACCTGCACGTGGATTCTCGGTTAGCTGACGTTGCTAGGTTACTTCTATGTCATCTTCTGTGGATTTATTAGCGGGTTGCTAACAGTTGTACAGGTGCATACCGCCACCTACTGTCCTGGAAGATGAGACCAAAGATCTCTTTATTCTGCTTTCAGACCACCATTCTTTAAAACATGTAATAAAGTCAATACTGTAATACACACGTCTCTTAAGAACGATCTTCTTCTTCATATTGTCTACAACTAATCAGAACGAGCTCTACAGTGTTCCTGACACAGAAGCTAAAGCAGAGGAGTGTTCGTCAGAGATAAGGAGTGTTGCACAGCCTCTGATGTAAACCCGTTCATCTAGTGATTAGAGTAACTTCCGCTCAGTTTACCTCATTTATATTCACCGTAGTCCTCTTTTAACCAATCGCACGAGCCCAACAGTCGAATCACACGTTGCGTCATTAATATTTACGGTCCTAACCTCCTCCGCCATAGAAGCGGACGGTGTGTGACGTCACCGCAGGCGTGCCCGGAGCGAGCGATAGAAGCGCGCGTGCGGAGCGTCTTTCTGCAGCAGCAGCAGCAGCAATAGAGACTGAAGGTCAGAGAGACAGACACAGGGAGACAGACAGACAGTCACAGACAATAGGTAAATAAAGCGATTTAAATGACTACATTTATTCTGATTATGGTGTGTGTGTGTGTGTGTGTGTGTGTGTGTGTTCGGGACCGTCCCGTCATCACACTGATGCTGAACCGGATCGGGGATGTGATGTGATGTGAATGTTGTTTTTCTTTATTTAGTCATGTCAGGTTTAAATATTTAGGCACATGTCAAATGTTTGATATCAGAATGATGATCTCCTCCATGCACACTGTCCAGTGCTCCCTCAGAAGGGCTCATCAGATAGACAGCACTGATGGTCTATATATATATATCCAGGTTAATCGGGTTTGGCTCATCTGGGTCACTTAAGCCGGTGCATTTGTATTGTTACTGAGGGTCACGTGATCTCTGCGAGTGCGTGTCATTCAGCGCGTGTGTGTGTATGTGAGAGAGAAGACTTCATCATGTGTTTCACATCTTCTGGGTTTCTGTATTTATATCATTACAGGGTTCACATTGATCAGATATAACCTGAATATTATTATTATTATTAAAAAACATCATCAGTGTGTCTTGCTAAATGAGAAATTATAAAATGATAAAAATGATAAAAGTCACAGCATTAGCGGGATTTCTGTGAAAAAAAGATTTAAATGTATTAGTTAATCTGTAACAGTCATGCTGGGACATTAAGGCCGGTCATGTGCTGGTGGTTTATTTACATCTCTGAATGTCTCAGATCAGATTGTGTGCTGTTATAAAGAGGATTGTTTCATTTTCCTTCAAACTTTTCTTTTCATTTTGACGTCCGTCCGTATGATTGTCATTAGTAAAGACCCCCGCAGGGTCTCACCGCACAACTCAATCGAGTCTTTTGTTCCTGAAGTTTTTCTCTCGCTGTGGGAAACTTTGGACATTGTTGTTGTACTTCAGTTCTTTGGGCCTTTAAACACACACAGACCTTCAAAGTGTCCTCAGAAAGTGTCAACAGTTCTTTCCTTGCATTCACTCCTGCTTCATTCTTAAAAGACACGCTCACATTTCACCTGAAATCAAGAAAGAGTCTGACTGCAGGAGGATCGATCGACATCAAACACGTCCCTTTAAAATCTCAGGAAATCTTTTATACGTTGATTTTCTTTTTCCAGCTCCTATGTTTCTGTACTTCCTGTTGAAACAGGAAGTTGGGGTGGGGCATACAGGATCAATGGGTGTGTCTCTGTTTAAATAGACTGCAGCTTACATGATCACACCTGAAACCACAGAACTGATGCAAACACTTCTCACTTCTTAAGTATCTAGTCACTGATGCTCGAACGTCTTCATTCTGATCACTGAGGATTTATCAAACAAACTCTTCACAGATGAGTGTTTTATGGATGTGATAATGCCCTCTGTCCACTGCAGAGTGTCACAAATCATGATTCATGCTCTAAAGACAACAATGAACACCATCTCATTAAAGATTCACTTGGGTCTTAAAGACACAGACACACTGTTTAAACTCATTCTGCCGTTCTGATGGAGCATAGCATGTGTCCTATACAGTCAGCTTGACCTAAACGTCACCCGGCTGGTCTTCATATAAGAGCTGTGTGTGTGTGTGTTCAGTTCATATAAGAGCTGTGTGTGTGTGTGTTCAGTTCATATAAGAGCTGTGTGTGTGTGTGTGTGTGTGTGTGTGTTCAGTTCATATAAGAGCTGTGTGTGTGTGTGTGTGTGTTCAGTTCATATAAGAGCTGTGTGTGTGTGTGTGTGTGTGTGTTCAGTTCATATAAGAGCTGTGTGTGTGTGTGTGTGTGTTCAGTTCATATAAGAGCTGTGTGTGTGTGTGTGTGTGTTCAGTTCATATAAGAGCTGTGTGTGTGTGTGTGTGTGTTCAGTTCATATAAGAGCTGTGTGTGTGTGTGTGTGTGTGTTCAGTTCATATAAGAGCTGTGTGTGTGTGTGTGTGTGTGTGTATGTGTATTCAGTTCATATAAGAGCTGTGTGTGTGTGTTCAGTTCATATAAGAGCTGTGTGTGTGTGTGTGTGTGTGTGTGTGTTCAGTTCATATAAGAGCTGTGTGTGTGTGTGTGTGTTCAGTTCATATAAGAGCTGTGTGTGTGTGTGTGTGTGTGTGTGTGTTCAGTTCATATAAGAGCTGTGTGTGTGTGTGTGTGTGTGTTCAGTTCATATAAGAGCTGTGTGTGTGTGTGTGTGTGTGTGTTCAGTTCATATAAGAGCTGTGTGTGTGTGTGTGTGTGTGTGTGTGTTCAGTTCATATAAGAGCTGTGTGTGTGTGTGTGTGTGTGTGTTCAGTTCATATAAGAGCTGTGTGTGTGTGTGTGTGTGTGTGTGTGTGTTTGTTCAGTTCATATAAGAGCTGTGTGTGTGTGTGTGTGTGTGTGTGTGTGTGTGTTCAGTTCATATAAGAGCTGTGTGTGTGTGTGTGTGTGTGTGTGTATTCAGTTCATATAAGAGCTGTGTGTGTGTGTTTTCAGTTCATATAAGAGCTGTGTGTGTGTGTGTGTGTGTGTGTTCAGTTCATATAAGAGCTGTGTGTGTGTGTGTGTGTGTGTTCAGTTCATATAAGAGCTGTGTGTGTGTGTGTGTGTGTGTTCAGTTCATATAAGAGCTGTGTGTGTGTGTGTGTGTTCAGTTCATATAAGAGCTGTGTGTGTGTGTGTGTGTGTGTGTGTGTGTGTTCAGTTCATATAAGAGCTGTGTGTGTGTGTGTGTGTGTGTGTGTTCAGTTCATATAAGAGCTGTGTGTGTGTTCAGTTCATATAAGAGCTGTGTGTGTGTGTGTGTGTGTTCAGTTCATATAAGAGCTGTGTGTGTGTGTGTGTGTGTTCAGTTCATATAAGAGCTGTGTGTGTGTGTGTGTTCAGTTCATATAAGAGCTGTGTGTGTGTGTGTGTGTGTGTGTGTGTTCATATAAGAGCTGTGTGTGTGTGTGTGTGTGTGTGTGTGTTCAGTTCATATAAGAGCTGTGTGTGTGTGTGTGTGTGTGTATTCAGTTCATATAAGAGCTGTGTGTGTGTGTGTTCAGTTCATATAAGAGCTGTGTGTGTGTGTGTGTGTGTGTGTTCAGTTCATATAAGAGCTGTGTGTGTGTGTGTACAGTTCATATAAGAGCTGTGTGTGTGTGTGTGTGTGTGTGTGTGTGTATGTGTATTCAGTTCATATAAGAGCTGTGTGTGTGTGTTCAGTTCATATAAGAGCTGTGTGTGTGTGTGTGTGTGTGTGTGTGTTCAGTTCATATAAGAGCTGTGTGTGTGTGTGTGTGTGTGTGTTCAGTTCATATAAGAGCTGTGTGTGTGTGTGTGTTCAGTTCATATAAGAGCTGTGTGTGTGTGTGTGTGTGTGTTCAGTTCATATAAGAGCTGTGTGTGTGTGTGTGTGTGTGTGTGTGTGTTCAGTTCATATAAGAGCTGTGTGTGTGTGTGTGTGTGTGTGTTCAGTTCATATAAGAGCTGTGTGTGTGTGTGTGTGTGTGTGTTCAGTTCATATAAGAGCTGTGTGTGTGTGTGTGTGTGTTTGTTCAGTTCATATAAGAGCTGTGTGTGTGTGTGTGTGTGTGTGTGTGTGTGTGTGTGTTCAGTTCATATAAGAGCTGTGTGTGTGTGTGTGTGTGTATTCAGTTCATATAAGAGCTGTGTGTGTGTGTTTTCAGTTCATATAAGAGCTGTGTGTGTGTGTGTGTGTGTTCAGTTCATATAAGAGCTGTGTGTGTGTGTGTGTGTGTGTGTGTTCAGTTCATATAAGAGCTGTGTGTGTGTGTGTGTGTGTGTTCAGTTCATATAAGAGCTGTGTGTGTGTGTGTGTGTGTGTGTTCAGTTCATATAAGAGCTGTGTGTGTGTGTGTGTGTGTGTGTGTGTGTGTGTGTTCAGTTCATATAAGAGCTGTGTGTGTGTGTGTGTGTGTGTTCAGTTCTTATAAGAGCTGTGTGTGTGTGTGTGTGTGTGTGTGTTCAGTTCATATAAGAGCTGTGTGTGTGTGTGTGTGTGTGTGTGTTCAGTTCATATAAGAGCTGTGTGTGTGTTCAGTTCATATAAGAGCTGTGTGTGTGTGTGTGTGTGTGTTTGTTCAGTTCATATAAGAGCTGTGTGTGTGTGTGTGTGTTCAGTTCATATAAGAGCTGTGTGTGTGTGTGTGTGTGTTCAGTTCATATAAGAGCTGTGTGTGTGTGTGTGTGTGTGTGTGTGTTCAGTTCATATAAGAGCTGTGTGTGTGTGTGTGTGTGTGTGTGTGTTCAGTTCATATAAGAGCTGTGTGTGTGTGTGTGTGTGTTCAGTTCATATAAGAGCTGTGTGTGTGTGTGTGTGTTCAGTTCATATAAGAGCTGTGTGTGTGTTCAGTTCATATAAGAGCTGTGTGTGTGTGTGTGTGTTCAGTTCATATAAGAGCTGTGTGTGTGTGTGTGTGTTCAGTTCATATAAGAGCTGTGTGTGTGTGTGTGTTCAGTTCATATAAGAGCTGTGTGTGTATGTGTGTGTTCAGTTCATATAAGAGCTTTGTGTGTGTGTGTGTGTGTTCAGTTCATATAAGAGCTGTGTGTGTGTGTGTTCAGTTCATATAAGAGCTGTGTGTGTGTGTGTTCAGTTCATATAAGAGCTGTGTGTGTGTGTGTGTGTTCAGTTCATATAAGAGCTGTGTGTGTGTGTGTGTGTTCAGTTCATATAAGAGCTGTGTGTGTGTGTGTGTGTGTGTTCAGTTCATATAAGAGCTGTGTGTGTGTGTGTGTGTTCAGTTCATATAAGAGCTGTGTGTGTGTGTGTGTGTGTTCAGTTCATATAAGAGCTGTGTGTGTGTGTGTGTGTGTGTGTGTGTGTTCAGTTCATATAAGAGCTGTGTGTGTGTGTGTGTGTGTGTTCAGTTCATATAAGAGCTGTGTGTGTGTGTGTTCAGTTCATATAAGAGCTGTGTGTGTGTGTGTGTGTGTGTTCAGTTCATATAAGAGCTGTGTGTGTGTGTGTTCAGTTCATATAAGAGCTGTGTGTGTGTGTGTGTTCAGTTCATATAAGAGCTGTGTGTGTGTGTGTGTGTTCAGTTCATATAAGAGCTGTGTGTGTGTGTGTGTTCAGTTCATATAAGAGCTGTGTGTGTGTGTGTGTTCAGTTCATATAAGAGCTGTGTGTGTGTGTGTGTGTGTGTTCAGTTCATATAAGAGCTGTGTGTGTGTGTGTGTGTGTTCAGTTCATATAAGAGCTGTGTGTGTGTGTGTGTGTTCAGTTCATATAAGAGCTGTGTGTGTGTGTGTGTTCAGTTCATATAAGATTATATCATTTCTCGTCGTCCATAGAAAATGTTGCTCTGATGTAATACACGTACGATGGTTTGATGTTATTGATGCAATGATGGATGAGATATATTTGGATATATATAATTCACTGTAAAGAAAAATGGAACAGTTTTAATATAAATGCTCAGGGAAAGGACAAAATCCACTCGGGTCCTAAATCGCTCTCCTGAAATCAAAGTACATCCCTATGAATGAATGAATGAATGAATGCAGCCTCTTCACATACATGATCCGCTTTAAGAGGAGAGGAGATGGAAAGAAACTCTGGGTTAAAGAAAGAAAAGCTGCTCCTGACCGGGTTAGGGTCACAGAGTAAGTTACTATGGTTACTGAGTATAAGTGACCTCTCTTTTAGAAACAGGCTTGAGTTACTCGGCCTTCTCTGGTTTGACAAACCTCACATTCTGAAACAGAAAACCCAGAGTTTCCCTCATTCAGAGTTAATATACTCAGAGTTTTCACTAAACCTCCTTTCTGAAACAGCCCCAGGTCACAGTGTCACCTGATGCTCATGTTGTAGACGTCAGCAGGTGTAATCTCAGCGTGTGATTGGTTGAGCTGAGACAGGCCGGTTTAAACAGGACATGTAAGTGAATGTGTCATCTGTGCGTTTGACTGATGGCACGGAACAAATGGAAGAAATGTGTGCGGCACCTCACGCTTTCATACAGAATCACATGACTCACGTCAATCCCTTCACAATGAGGATTCCAAGTATGTTAAATGATTTTCTTTTGTTCGTATCACATGAGCTGTGTGTGTATCTGGAGAAGTGAAATATCATATGATAAGAATAACTGGGGGTGTGTTTGGTTTGTAAACACAGGATTGATTTAGTTACACCTGTAGCCCCGCCCATAATTCCATGAGCTTAATCAGCAGGGGAATGAGAGGCGGGGTTTTGTGTGTCAGTCACACGTGAGATCTCTTCAGTTCTTGTAGAAGGACAGGACACACACACACACACACACGCGTTTATAAATGTTGTTTTGTGTGTTTCAGTGATATTCAGGGTTTGAAATGCCTCCCCCCGTCGGACCACCAGCCATTCCTCCTCCAGATGGTGGGTGGGGTTGGGCTGTGGTGGGCGGGGCCTTCATCTCTATCGGATTCTCCTACGCTTTCCCGAAGGCTACCACTGTGTTCTTCAAAGACATCCAGAGAATCTTCGATGCGTCGTACAGTCAGGTGGCGTGGATCTCGTCCATTATGCTGGCCGTCATGTACGCCGGAGGTACAAACTCAGTGTTTTTGTGGAGGGCTTCATGTAATATTCAGCCAAACACAGCGAGCAGGTGCACAAACTGCTTTAATTCAGTTTATTACTGCACAGATTGACTTCTGCGTTTAACATGAAACACCTGTTTTAATCTTACACAACTGATCATCAAATATTCATTTACAGCGGGTGACTTTCACAAGCACACATCAATCTCAACAACTCGATCACATCTTCATCAAAACACATTACACTAACAATTCAATGTAAAGTACAATGACTTTATAAGCCGGCAAAACAATGATCTTAAAGTGATAGTTCACCCACAAATGAAAATTCTGTCAGGATTTACTCGCCCTAGTGTCTTGTCAAACCTGTACGAGTTTCGTTCTACCGCAGAACACAAAAGAAGATATTTTGAAGGATGTTGTTAACTGGACCTCATTCACTTTCATTGGTTTTGTGTCCATGCAGTAGAAGTGAATGAGGTCCAGTGCTCTTCGATTACCAACGTTTTATAAAATATCTTCTTTTGTGTTCTGCGGTAGAGAGAAACTCGTACAGGTTTGACCTGAAAAAAGGGCGAGTAAATGATGACACCATTTTTGGGTGAACTACAACTTTAATCTTATTTGCTCGCTCTATCATTCTCTCACTGTGACCGTCGATGTTTGTTTATATCATAACAGAAAAGTAGCAGAGAAACATTGATGGGCCTTTCTGTGAAAATCTCAACCATACCATGAAATAATCTAGTTTTTACCAAAGGTTACAATTTACAGCTAATAGCACGGATGTCAACATTTGGTGGTGCAGATACCCATGTGAAGTCTTTCTTCAAGTTTTATTTTTAGTGTCACGTCCATAACGCTGGAATTGCTCAAATGTGGTCATACATCATCATCAAAAGCAAGACGTTTAGACACACAAAACCTGCTTTAGGTTTGGTTTTATCAATAACTCAAAGGGATAGTGCACCCGAACATGAATATTCTGTCTTCATTGTGTTTCCAAAATTATATGAATTTCTTTGTTTGGTTGAACACAAAGGAAGATATTTGGATGAATGTCAGTAACCAAACAGCCCTCATTGACTCCCATAGTATTTATTTTCCCTACTATGGCAGTAACGGGGGATGAGATCTGCTTGATTACCGACATTCTTCCAAATATCTTCCACTGTGTTCAGCAGAACAAATATATTGATACAGGTTTTCAACAACCTGAGGGGGATTAAATGATGATTTTTGGGTGAACTGGCCCTTTAATGAATGAATGTGTGTGTTTGTGTCTGTGTAGGTCCTATCAGCAGTATTCTGGTGAACACATACGGCTGTCGTCCCATCATGATTCTGGGTGGTTTTTTGTGTGATCTGGGTATGATCAGCGCTTCATTCTGTAATAATGTCCTGCAGCTTTACATCTGTATTGGAGTGATAGGTGGTGAGTGTCATGATTCATCACACAACACACACGCGTGTTCATGTTTTCGCACTGAATGTTTATATGACGTCTGATCTCAAAGGTTCCGGTCTGGCCTTCAACCTTCAGCCGGCGTTAACAATGATCGGAAAATACTTCTACAAGAAAAGACCCATCGCCAACGGTTTTGCCATGGCCGGAAGTCCTGTGTTCCTCAGCACCCTCGCTCCGCTCAACCAGTATCTCATCAATGAGTTTGGATGGAGGGGCAGTTTTCTCATTCTCGGCGGTCTTCTGCTCAACTGCTGCGTGGCCGGAGCCCTCATGAGACCCCTTGAAGCCCCTCCGAACCAAACCAAGGCGCTTGAGGAGAAACCCGTGGTCTCCAAGACAGAGAAGAGCACGGCCTGGCAGACCGTCAACAAATATCTGGACCTGTCGCTCTTCAAGCACCGCGGGTTCCTCATCTACCTGTCGGGGAACGTCATCATGTTTGTCGGCTTCTTCGCGCCCATCGTCTTCCTGTCCCCCTACGCCAGAGATAACGGGGTGGACGAGTATCGGGCGGCGTTTCTTCTGTCCATCCTGGCCTTCGTAGACATGTTCGCTCGGCCGTCTATGGGACTGCTGGCTAACTCGCGCTGGGTCCGGCCCAGGATTCAGTACTTCTTCAGTTTCGCCGTGTTGTATAACGGCGTGTGTCACCTCCTGTGCCCGCTGGTAGAGACGTACACCGGGATGGTGGTGTACGCCATCTTCTTCGGCTTGGCGTTCGGTATGGTGAGCGCGGTTCTGTTCGAGACGCTGATGGATCTGGTGGGTCCTCAGAGGTTCTCCAGCGCCGTGGGTCTCACCACTATCGTGGAGTGCTGTCCGGTGCTCATCGGTCCACCTTTGGCAGGTAGGAGTTATTAGTCTTTTCAATGAATTTATCCCTGGAAGACGTGACGAATGCTAACACATCTTCATTTCAAATCACCTGCAGGGAAGTTAGTGGACGTCACCAAGAACTACAAGTACATGTATCTGTGCTGTGGGTCTGTGGTGGTGTTGGCCAGCGTCTGGCTCTTCATTGGTAACTTCATCAACTACAGACTGCTGGAGCGCGAACGCCAGCAAAACCAGACGTCTGAGCGGCACGAGAATCAGGAGCAGACGCAGACGAACGGAGACGCTGAAGCATCACAGCAGCTCTGTGAGGATCAGGATGGGGTCGTACAGCGAGAAACAAACATTTAAACTCTCGCGAGGTCTTTAACACACTGCCAGAACACATCCTAAAGTGTTACACATCATGACATGTCTCGATAAACACGCGTGTCACGGCCACTTAACAAACACACTTGATATCTTCAGGTCATAGGATCTGATAAGCAGTAGATGTCTGTGAATCAGATGGTCTGAATGTAAATGATTTCTCGTGGGCCTTATGAATGGGATTCTACAAGCATGAAGCAATATCATTTCAATCTTCTGTGCTCAGGGGAAATATTTCGGGAATTGAAATATTCCACGAGCGGGAGAAATGCTGATAATCTCTCGTAAACATACAGGTGTTTTTTGGGGTTATATTTATAAAAGAGTGACATGATGATGCTCTTTAACATATTGCCTTAAATATTAAGATATGATCTAACAGTCTAATATAAAAGGTGTGTATAGAGGCCATATTTAACATATCGACTAATGTAGACGTACTAAACATTTGATGTTTTTATATCTTACAGAACTGCGGTTATATTCTCTGCTACTGTAAACAACATCTGATAGTATTAACAATTCAATACACAAATGTTACACAAGTATTTTGACTTTTATTCGTTTTTTGCTTTAAGAGACTGAAATGAAAGCTTTAGTTGTTGTATTCTATTGAGCACCGGCACTGTTATCATACAGATATAATATTTAATGTCACGCATATGCATATGAATAATGCTGCAATGATGATATTGTGCATGTATGTAACTAACATTATTATCCGTCACGTGATTATACACTCATTTATTCAATGATGATGTCATGTGTGATGATGTCACACTGCTCCCTACAGATAAACACACACACACACACACACACATTCCTTTTTTTGTTTTGTTTTCAAACTAAATTGACAATTTGAAAGCACTTTAATGAAACGCTGTAATACAGTCTGTCTATGCTGTGATTTATATTTTTATTTTCATTTAGGTCTATTTTTAATGTGTCTGCTTCTGAAATTAAACCACATTGTGTTTAAAAGATGAGAAATGCCTCGAAATCCTTTTATAAATATGACAGATGATCGGAGATGAATCTATTGGACATAAATCTCCGTTTGTACAGAAAAAACATTTTTTTCTTCATTTAAAATGATCTTTAGAAACAAAGACGGAGGTTAAAGGTCATATAATGTGCCTCACGAAACAACAGATTTAACATATTTAATAACTGACATGATAATATGATCAAATGAATGGAGAGACATGAACCTGTGACGTATTGATAGTGTATGTGAACACCTGACACACATCTCTACCTCGCGCAGAGACACAATAAACACACATATTCTTTAGTTTCAATAAGAATGATATGAGTGGGGTCAGTTGTGGCCTAATGGTTAGAGGGTTGGTCTTGTGATCAGAAGGTTGCAGGTTCTAATCTCAGTGTCAGCAGGTCATGACTGAAGGGCCCTTGAGCAAGACACCTTACCCCTGATTGCTCTGCAGTAATGTGCCACTGTATAAAAAAAAAAAAAAAACTACTTGTAAGTCGCTTTGGATAAAAGCGTCTGCCAAATGAATAAATGTAAATGTAAATGTAAATATGAGTTTTGAATGGTTTTCTGCTCCATTACGCTTCTGAGATGCTGCTTGTTTGTATACTGTGTGTTTGTATATGTTTGAATGGGTGTGTGTTGAGAGCTCACATCATCACAGTATATCTGTGCACCCTCAGGCTGGGTTTTAATGGGCCTTTAGAGGTCAGTCTGTTGACAAACAGCATCACCGGAGGATGAATATTAACACATCAGCTGAAGCTTCACAGTCATCAGGTTTGTTTCCATGTGTGTTGGCATGACTGCTGGATGATGAGTGATATAAGTCAACCATTAAACTCATAAAAGTCTTTATTTGACTCGTGTGTGTGCTATACACCAGCAGTGGAGAATGACAGTAATTCAAAGCCCTGAAGATTGTTGTATAAATGTAAAATCATGACTATAAAGAGCTCTCGTCCAGTGATGCTCTGAGAGGTTCAGATATCTCACTGCCCTGAGCTACAAACACACATTAACCTCACTGGAGTCACTGCCATGTTACCATTTAACCTTCATCTGGCACGAGACTTCATGAGCCACACACACACACACACACACACACACACACAGACTCGCACAAACACACACACACACATTCACAAACACGCACAGACTCGCACAAACACACACATTCACACACACGCACAGACTCGCACAAACACACATTAACCTCACTGGAGTCACTGCCATGTTACCATTTAACCTTCATCTGGCACGAGACTTCATGAGCCACACACACACACACACACACACGCACAGACTCGCACAAACACACACACACACACACACACACACACACACACAGACTTGCACAAACACACACAAACACACACACACACAGACTTGCACAAACACACACAAACACACACACAGACTTGCACAAACACACACAGACTCGCACAAACACACACAAACACACACACAGACTCGCACAAACACACACAAACACACACACAGACTTGCACAAACACACACAAACACACACACAGACTTGCACAAACACACACAGACTCGCACAAACACACACACAGACTCGCACAAACACACACAAACACACACACAGACTCGCACAAACACACACACAGACTCGCACAAACACACACAAACACACACACAGACTCGCACAAACACACACACACAGACTTGCACAAACACACAGACTCGCACAAACACACACAAACACACAGACTTGCACAAACACACAAACACACACAGACTCGCACAAACACACACAAACACACACACAGACTCGCACAAACACACACAAACAGACTTGCACAAACACACAGACTCGCACAAACACATACAAATAACACAGACTTGCACAAACACACAAACACACACAGACTCGCACAAACACACACAAACACACACACAGACTCGCACAAACACACACAAACACACACACAGACTCGCACAAACACACACAAACACACACACAGACTCGCACAAACACACACACACAGACTCGCACAAACACACACACAGACTCGCACAAACACACACACACACAGACTTGCACAAACACACAGACTCGCACAAACACACACACACACACAGACTTGCACAAACACACAAATACACACAGACTCGCACAAACACACACACAGACTCACACAAACACGCATACAGTTGTGTTTATCACAGTTCTGCGTGCAGCGTTTGAAATGTGAAATGAATTTAACACATATTTAAGAGTTTCATTACAGCATCTGTGACATTGTTAACAGTTTGACACCTCACAGTCATTATCAGTTTGATTCAGATTTCTGAAAAGAAATAATTTCATTGAAATAAAAACATTTTCTCAAGTGAAACATTCACACACTTGTGTGTTGACTCAGTGTTAATGTAGTTGCTCTGAGTGACCGGCAGGAGGCGCCGTTCACCTTGAAAACTTCATGAAACTCAATTCTGCTGTTGGACATTTAAAAGCGACACGAACACTAGACAGTTAACACTACACCTGTGCTCTCTTTCCTCTAGTTTCTCATAATGAAATGTCAAATATCCATCTATAAAAACAAACATGTGTTTGAAGGTAATTTGGTGTAATCCCGCTTCAGTTTGCAAAGCATGAGCACACAACTATAGTCAGACTATTGTAAACACTGTAGACATTAAATGCATTGATGCAAGCAAGCAACCCGCATTTAAAAAACACAAAAAATACCTTCAATGAGCTTCACGTGAAGTTTGGTTTGAACTCGGTCTCCTGCTGAATTGAGAAAGTTTAGTATTTCTCTTAACAGTCCATCTTTCTGGAGTCGAGACACGTGTAAGTTGAATTTGTTGTGATCTGGCAACAGCTCTTCGGTGTGACGTCACAGCAGGACGGACGGGTCAGACACGGAGCACATCCCCGCGGGTTGCCAAATCTCCACAGGACACGACCCTGTCTGATCCCTCACTCAATGTTTATAGATGCAGAAAAACATATTGGCTGAGAGGAGAGACGGCGGGAGAGAAATTGACACACACTGGATGGATTTCAATTGATGTTTGTGTATGTCTGTATTTGATGCATTCAGAATTGAGGCTTTTCATCTGTCAAGCTGTTTCTAACATGGATCTTGTTTTTCTTTCCTAATGAAAAGAACGTAAGAGGACATGAAGTGAAAATAAAAACATGCGTGCGTGATGCTCTCGTGGTTTGTTGTTGAATGAAACACAAGGGCTTTCGATCTAGAATGCAGAATAATGACATTGAGACATCAGATGCTTAGTTGTTTTAAAACACATGAATAATCACAAATGTCATTTTAATACAAACATGTCAAAATAATACATCACGTGTGTTGTGTTCAGGTGAGACAGAGATGTTGTCGTTCTTCTGGAGGACACGCTGATGATGAAAGTCTCAGTCAACACGGACGCATCTGAAGGTTGTTTTCTTACACGTTCATCATGTAAATCACAACAGCTTTGCATTTATTGATACTGCTGACACAAAAAATCCATAAAGCAGACCAAACTTTCATGACTTGATGACAGATTGAGATGTCTCTAATGATATTCATAGAGCTCTCTCTATGACACTATGAATCAATCGGTATATCGATGTTGTAAATGTTACCCGTGTGCTTACATTCACAGCAAACATCTTTCAGCTTTATTTCTCTCATGTCTCATATCATCTCTAAAGTTCATATAGTTTTACACTTTTGGGCCATTCCAACGTTATGGACGTGACATAAAAATGCTCCGAGAATGAATTTGTTACAGTATATTGAACCCTCTGTTTATATTTTAATTAACCCTTGTTAACCCTTCTAAACATCAAATGAACACATTTTCTATTTTAAAAAGGGAAATAAACATGCGTTATGGATGCGGGTTTTGGGAGACGACAAACTTTGAAGGATTCTGTGAAATAAAACGCACAATCCTCAAGCAATGATACCCAATGAATGGAGAAGTGATGACTCTTTATAGACCATTAAAGTGACTTGATTTTAATTTTCAGTGTCCGTTATGGATGTGACAATCCTGAACATGGCACTAACATCATGCAGTAATAATAAAACAAATGCTTTAGACATTTAAAGAGGGATCTCACATGGGTATCTGAACCACCTAATGTTCATATCTGTGCTGTTACCAGTAAAAAAGTAGTAAAAACCCTCGCTAAAAACATATTTTTTTCACGGTTAGTTTATTGCCCTTTAACAAAACAAATATGACGTTAACTGATTTGTGCATTATCATTTTAACTCAAGTTTTTGTTTAATAACTCAAGAGCTGTCATTTTCATCTTCTGTGTGTGTGTGTGTGTGAGATCTCATGTTGCTCGCCAACACTCAAACACAAGATGAATGTGTGAGCGACACAGATGAGAGACACTGATAGACCATCACCAAACCTCTCAGAGAAACCAGAGCAACACAAAATCACCAAAACATCGTGTTACACAAAACAGCAGAGAGAGAGACAGAGAAATAATCCATTTCATTTCAGGTGGTATTCTTTTTTTCTGTCTATTCTGTCACACTTTCATCTTGTTTATGAATGTACTTCTAAATAGTTCTTTTGTTTATTATATTGTTGCTTTAATTGACTTTATTTGGCATTTAAGGTCAATATTATTCCCTAAATTTTCTTATATATTTGTTCAGTAAGAGTGAAGCAAAGAAAGACAGGAGCCCATCGGAGGTTCAGTTTCTAATGCATGTGCTGTAAATATTAGATGAGCTTTAGGTTTTAATGGCCATTCAGAGATCAGATGTTATCCAGGCTATACAAACATTATAAATGATCATTCATGACCTTCACTTTTCACATCTGATTCACTTTTGATTGAGAAATGACACAGAGGATGTTCAAATATCCGATAACCTGTCTGAAGTACACACATGTCTTTTTACACATCTGATCAATAATAAACACACATTTACATTGAGTCATTTAGCAGACGCTTTTATCCAAAGCGACTTACAGAGAGTTCAGGGAGCAATGAGCGAAAACAGACACGCTCATGTCTGTAACCTCACATCATCATATAGATTCATCAAATTCATTGATATCTAGTTGTGGACAGATTTCAACCAATCTCAGACAGATCTGAATGAAGCAGAACGGAAATGAAGGGTAGTCGAGACCTTTCCTTTCTCTGACGGAATCTGAGGTGACATGAATGAATTTCAAGGTCTTATTAAAATGCATCTCATTTCAGACTCTCCGACGGCCATTCATCAAATATTACACTCCATCCACATCCATCTATAATGAAGAGTCCAGAATAAACCATCTCAGTCCAGCAGTTCACATCTACCACAGTGTGCCTTAAAAAGTCAAATCAGACTATAAAATGTCTTTTTATTTCAGGTTGTGTGTGATCAGTGTAACATCATCACTTCAGACCTGTGACAGACAGACAGACGCTTGATTGACAGCTCATGGGTTTGTGATGTAAGTGCATCTTTTCCTGAAAGTCTAGAAGTTTAAAGGAAGAGCGAGAGTGCAGCTCATGGTTTTAGCGTCACTTGAGAGAGAAATTTAGAGAAGAGTGAGACGGTGAAATCTGACTCTGTGTTCAGACAGCGAGAGAGAGAGACACTTTATTCGCAGCTGTCGCTCTCTCTCGCTCGCCCTGAAGGTCAGAACAATGCTCTTCATACACAGATTTACTCACAAATACTGTCCAACTTATGCTTTAGTAAAGAACCTCTCTCTCTATGCCAACTGCACAGGACTCACTCTCCTCTACAGACTGTGACCTCTGACCCCCACACTCTCTCTCTCTCTTGTGTGTGTGTGTGTGTGGCGGTGAGACAGTCTCATTATCTGTGTGTCACATTAAGGTGCATATTAAAATCTCACTGAAACGTCTCAAGGTGACAGAGGCCGACTCTTGTGTTGACGTCTCATTTATCTTATACACACTCGCACACACACTTACAGAGTCTCATTTAATCATACAGGAGTTTTAACTCACACGCATATATAGAAAACAGTGTAAAGACTCCGTCCAGTAAAGTCCAGTAGCTCTTTTATCTGTGAGCAGTTCAGCATCAGACAGCTGTCAATCAAACACTCAGACTGACTCCAGAACAGTGATGATGTTCACGCTGTAACTAAACACACAGTCCAGTTATCTGACCGTCAATAGAAACTCACAGATGTCAGACTCTGTAGAAAACATTTACTAACACATCTAGATGATTGTGTTCTTCATTTGAAGTGATGAGATTACTCAATGTGTCAGACAGAATAAATGCTGCCAAATGTCAACGCACACACACACAATGAAATCATTGTATAATATCTTTGTGTTGTGTGACTTCTGACATTCATTTACATGAACTGTTAGACAAATATAAACCCTCTTGAAGATTCGTTGTGTTTTAGATGTAAGCTCATGACAGACAGCCGTGTTTGTTCATCATCAGCAGATTCATCTGAACACACATCACATCTCAGCAGACGCAGACGCAGACGCAGACGCAGGTGAGTTTCGAACTGATGGAAACACGTCTCACTGTCAGAAGTTTATTTTAAAAGTGAATCAGCTCTCTTCAATCTCTCTGAACCTCATATCAGACTGAACTTTCATCGCACACACTCACACGGTCCGAAGCCTTGTGACCTTTCACCTTCTGCTCTCAATTCTCTTTTCAATGACATGATATGAGACGTCTTCCGTTGCTCCTGTAGGTCATCATCAGCTCTTAAAATAAGACTGTATTTATTGTTTCTATCGGTGATGATCTCTCCTTCCCATGATTCCTCAGTCTGATTTCATCCTAGAGAAGAAACGCATGTGTGTGTGTGTGTGTGTGTCACTCTCCGCCTGAATGGCTGCCAGATCCGACAGCCGAGCTTCCCAGAATTCCCTGCTGATTGGACTCCAGAGGTTGAAGGTTTGTGTTGCTGTGAGCTCAACTCTGAGGACTCTTCTCTTAATCTCCTCTTTAATAAAGAGCACTTCCACGCATGCGCATTCGGTCTCTATCCATTAAACTCGTTATTTTGCTTTGGTTTGGTTATTTTTTATTTGATCCTCTGTGAGCGGATGGACTGATTTAACATGACTTTAGTCTGGACCTTAACAACAACTGACACCATGATGTCTTTGAGGAGGCCAGGAAATCATAAAATATCTTTGTATGTGTTCTGAAGACGCCGGGAGGTTTTTAAACATGTTTAACGTCATGTGAGCGAGTAAAGCATAACTCATTTTTGAATTTGAACTTTTCAGAACTCTTCTTCATTGCTAAAGCTTGCGTGTCAAGTGTGTAATGATGATGATGAACTCACAGTATGTTGTAATGTTGTTTTTATGAGATGACAGAATGAATTCTGCTGAGGAGATGAGCTCGATCAGGGACACATGTTTATCTCTCCTTACAGTACTTCAGTCTTTACCCATGAGTCTCTACTTTCTGCTGAGTGAATCCTTGAGATTTACATCCACTGACAGACAGTGTGTGTGTGTGTGTGTGTGTGTGTGTGTGTGTGTGTGTGTCTGTGTTTGTGAAGATGGTCTAAGTCTCATTTCAGATGTGAAGATATTCCAAACATTTGCCATCAACAAACTCACAAAAGTACCACATGTTTCTCGGCTGGTCAAGTAAATCCCACAATGCTTTGTGCTCAGTAAAAAGTCAACATTTAACAATTTAAAGAGATTTTTGTGACCTGATGGAGGAGCACAGAATGTCAGAATTACAGTCGATCAGTGGAAGTTCATCCATCTCTCTTCACCACCTCACTCTTCATGACTTCACACACACACGCGCTTTTGTATCATCAGCACTTGGAAAAATCACAATCCTGACAGTTAAACAAAAGAGTGTGAATCCTCGTTATTGAACACATGTCAGAAACACGCGTGTCTTACAGTCAGACTGAAGTTCTTGTCATTCTGTCAGCACCGTTTCATTGTTCGGTTTGTGAAAAGACACAAGAACTTCACAAACACAACAAGAACTACATCATAATAACTGAAGAAAATGTTTTCTCTAAAACTGACCTGAACACATGACATCATACTATATTTAACATTTATACAGACATAAAATATCTGCAAGCCTTCACATGACAACAGAAGTGTTCCTGTACATTTGACATATTTCATGTTTGTAAACACTGTACGTAAAGGTCATTGAGTCTAGTAAGATGAAGATGATGAGAGTTTATTTGATATCATTTACACAACCTGCAGTCATCTTTATTAATAATGTACAGTAACAGAGAGAAACATTCATATTAAAACTCCAAGAAATAAATTAAATATCAAACTGTTCTGCTCTTTATTTATATTGAATCTAAGCTTATCTTCAGCCGAACCAGTGAAGCCAGTTTTCTGATGACAGATCTCTCTCTCTCTCTCACACAGTTCATGGGTTTGAATGAGGATTTAAAGTCTCTTCTCATCCTGTGATCTCTGAGACTCCTGATCCTCACGTTCTCATGTTAATGAGCTTCTTCATGTGTCTGAAACACAGTTTATTTTCACAATATTATATTTTACTTTCATTTTAAGAAATGTATATAGGAAAATATATATTCATAAAATATATTCGTACTATTTTGTTTCATTTGAAATAAAAATGCCAAACGAATACGTATTTATTTCTTTATAAATTAATTTGTTTGTTTGATAAAAATGCTTTTGAAATGCATGACTTTGACTGATTACTAAATAATTCCACATTTCAATATTATTGTAATGCGTGTTAATATGAATAAAGAATAAAAAGTGTTTGACCTGCAGTGTACATATGTTCATCTTATGATAATATTCTGCATTAATGTACAATAACACATCACTGAAGAAGGTTGAGTCATCCAAATAAATATAATACAGTATATATCAATTAACCCTTACTAAATCTAATTCAGTATATTAGTAAAATAACTTTAAAAATATATATTATAATATAAAATTAAAAGAGACAAATATAATATATTTCATTTAATAATATAAAAACAAATAATGATGGTTAGAGTGCCATAAAGAGTACGGTAAGGCCAAAGGAAGAATCAGTGCTTGAGAACTGAACCTCATCAGTGTTCATACAGTCTGTGCAGACGTCTCAGATAAAACACACATATTATATTTATCTCATGATCTCTTATTTTACACGGACAAAAATATATTCTACGGTGACCGTCACAAAGATGAATTTGCTTCTCCTTCTGAGCGATGCTTAAGACGTCAAATAAAGACAAATAGAACGCAGTTCAGATTTTGAGGATAAATGCAGAAAAGCATTGACTTTGTGATGGAGTTTGGTCACCTCACCTGTATCAGTTTTCCAGCAGCGGTCACCAGAGCTGATCCCGGTCAGAAGAGATCTGATGCCCGTAACATGGGAAATGAAAGAAGGAAATATTATTCGTTTAGGATTTCATACGGAATGAAACATATAGCATTTTTGAGGTTCATATGGTTTATTCGAGAATCGATGGGGACCGTCACAACAGCGGCAAATAAAGAGAGCCGCGGGGTCTTTCTGGATCAATAATTGGGCTCCAGACAGGTTTTGGTGAAGCTCTTTAAATAATTGATAGAACTTGAATGAGGCAGAAATGAGGCTGAAGTCAAGCAGTCGTCATAACCAGCAGAAGGACATTTGCATTGGGTTACTATTAAAAGCTTCTAATTAAAGCAACCAATATGTTCCTTTAGCAGCTCGCGGCGCTTCAGGGGTGTTGTGGTGACACGCCGGTCATTACTCCAGCTAAAAGCTCTCCATACATGAGAGAGGTGTTAACAGACGGATGGATGTCACGTCCTCCATCTGACCTTCAACAACACACACACACACTAAAACTGAGCCACAGCTCTACTGTACGGTTGTTAAGATTCATTGGAACAGAAGATCTCACACATCAAACTACAGAATGATGGAGGACTGGATCAGACGTGGTGAGCGGTGAAAGAGTGACGTCTGTACCTTCGTAGTTTTGATTTTGTTTCCAGTAGCACAGCTCCAGCCTTTGAGATCTGGCAGGACTTTACATTCCTCTCCATCCAGACACGGCTCCATCTGACACCACCACTTCTGCTGAACTATAGAAGCTGAACAAACACAAGCGCTGTTTACATACACAACACAACACAGACATGTTGATATGAGGAGAGAATATTTAACAGATAAAGTTTACCAATAATCCTTAAACACTGAAAGCCAATAATTGATATGTTGGTCCATATACATTATCTTAATATTAAAATCATTTTATGAGACTGAAACAAAAGGCAAAAAGTGGACAACTGGTAACATTAGTTCTCTATTTCCCCCTGAAAATCACGTACCAAACCTACTTAACACTATTGATTCTTTTACTTTTAAACTTTTCGGGTATATTGTTTATTTAATAAACAAATTACAGATGTTCTTCCTAAACAACACAGAAAATATTCTTAATAGCCACGAGTCTAACAACACAGAAAGCATTTAAACAATGTGCTTTTGTTCCTATGATTCACACCTTCATAAATATCTACACACTGTATCTACATCTAATATCAGTAAGTGAATGATCACGACAGAAAGACAGAACTGTTCTGGATTATAACTGTGAGCAGCTGAAGAACTTTAACCAGAGGAAATCATTTATGATGAATCGGCCTGAATGTTATTATCAGCCGATGTGGCCGATCATTTATTGTGATGTGTGTGTCCAGCTGCTCGATGTCATTTAATAAATGTCTCAAAGCATTATGGTCAAATGATTACAATCCTAACTGACTCAATTCTGTGTTTTTATATTTTAAATACACTTTAATATCTGTTAATATTAATTGTTTAGATTTTTGGTTGTAATATTAATTTTAGTGACATTATTTTTCGGTTTGGTTTATTTCAATTCAAATGTAGTATTTGCAGTTAATAATTTTACCTTATTAAAGCACCATTTCTAATTCTCATTGATAGAATATTTAATAATATCTTCCTTAAATAATATTTTATTTAAATTCTATTAACAGAAATGTCTTAACCTAACCGCAATGCATTACTTTAGTCAGCCTAATGAGTGCTACACTATTGTGTGTAAAATGCATAAAAATTATGATTCAAAGATAATCATGATTTACAGTTGTTGAGTATAATTATTAAGTTATTGCAAATGGATGTGTGTGTGTGTGTTTGAAATGTGTACATATAGTGTATATCTCTTTAATGTAAGTCTGTCTGTATATGTTTTCTTGAATGTAGATGTCAGCCGTACCGTCGACACATGAAGGAGCCGCTCTGGTGGTTCCAGCCACTTGACCCGGGAAACAGGAACATTTGACGGTCTGTGAGCGCTCCTCGATCTTGTTCTTATTACAGCATCTGTGTAACGCCACCACCTCGCATGTGCCCGTCCGCACGTGATGCTCTGCAGCAAACACATCATCATCAAACATGAGAGAAACACAGATGGAGTGTAGTGTATGTGTGTATGTGTGTTCTTCAGGTTATGTTAAAGTGCAGCTGTTAGTATTTGTTTGCTCATCACTGCAGCTCTGTCTACTTTTATTAGCTTGTGATAGTTCATGTGCCGGGTTTTCTGTGTGTGTGTGTGTGTATTAAACTTTAGAATGAATCTCACCTAGATGATCCAGAGACGCAGAGAGAGTGAAAAGCATTAAGAGCAGCATCAGCATCAGCAGCATCAGTGTGTGTGTTTGAGCGTTCTGAAGAGACCTCCTCCACATCCTGAACACATACACAACACATCACACATCAAGAACCAAACCATACAGAGACTGATCACAGATCTTTATAACAGTGAGAGGTGATCGTGTAACGTGTCTTCATGCAGCGGGTGAAATGAATCAGATGATCATTACCGGCATCTCTCTGGATCATTTACATCCTCACACAACTGATCATTCACTCATTCTGTATTTCATCACAACTGTACACACACACACAACTTCAGCTTTTTAAACAAAAGTCTTTAAGAAAAAAAAGTCACCAGTCAAAACATCACATACAATACGTTTAACAAATCTTTCATTTCAGCGCCGTGACGTGTTTTCTTATTCAGATTGCATCATATGATGTTTTATTTAGAGCCTCTGGACATTCACATCATTTACAGGAACACGAGAACTTTGGAGAATGTCAAACATTGATAAACTGACACGCAGCCGTGACTAATGACTAATGATAAAGGAAATCTCGTCCTGAACTTCATCTTCCTGGGATCATCATGTCTCATGAAGAACATCCAGACAAACATCTCTCTTGACCTTCATTTCTTCAGCACAGATGTGAATGTCATTCCAGTGAATCACAAACATCAGCAGAAAATATCTTTCACTCAACCTTTCTCATCTCACCTCTGTCCTGAATCTCAATCCGCCCTCAGTTTTATATCTTACTTTGCAGTAAATCACTTATATTCATTTGAATATATTAACAGAAATAAACCGACTCTTTAAAGGAGCAGAAGATCTTCTCACCGCTCAGTGAAAACAGTGGAGAAAAAACTGACACACAAACATCTCACAACATGAGACAAACTTTCAGAAACAAGCTGTAAAAGAGCCAAACGTCTATAGCCGTTTCTTTACGGATGTCTTTGAAATGAAGAATTTGATTCTTTATTGCTGGTTATTCTCATGAAGGCCGAGGACACATCTCACAGAAAAACTGAAAGAAACAGAATGCTCATGTGTCAATGATGTTATAAATGTGTAAAGTTGAAGTGTCTTGAAGTGAAGAACACATTCACACTCTTCTGGTGTCGTTTTTGTTCTCTCTTTCATTTCTGTCTGATGTTTCAATCAATGACTGCAGATTTTCTTCACCGCCATTAGACCCTCACCTCATCTCTCTCTCTCTCTCTCGCTCAAATGTTTTTTTCTTCGAGTTTGACGGTGTAATATGAACAGTCTATTTTTAATCTGGATTTAATTGCTCTTGAACACAGAAGTGATTCTCATTGGGACGTTTTATGACCTCTGAACACATGACAACACCTCTCACCTCCTGTAAACACTTCATTCATGACTGCAGAAAACACACACACACACACACTCTCGTTTGAATGAATGACGTGGATGAACAGCAGAGCTTTGACTGACAGTATGTCACAGCAACAAAAAAGATCAACATGCATCCAACACACTTTAATATCATTAATACACAAAAGTATTGTGTTCAGTGTCACTGCTGCTGGTTTAGTCGGCAAAACACGTGTTCTTTATAACAGCGCAGAGAAATAAAACAAGAAATTCTGATGAGTCTGACGGAGAACAACACACACTGAAGACAAGCAAATCATCTAAACACAAGTGTACAGTCCTGTTATTAATCTGACCGACTCCTACAGCTCAAGAACAAGAGATATTTGAGGCTCACACTTCAAATCTTTATTCTTTCTCTGTGTTGTAAACTGAAAACTCTCCCGTCTGCTGATCTTAAAGCAAAACATGAAATATCATCATGAGCTTCCACTGTATAAACACAAGAATACACTAAAAGAATGGGAATGGACAGAACAGCGGACAGACAGGATGAAATAAGCAAACGCTGGACTGAATGTTTACTTTATTTTCTACGAGCAAAATGACAATAAATTTCTTTTTATATTTAACAGCTTGTTTCCTAAATGTTTGCCATGTCACAGCATAGTTTCCAACATTCATCTCTCTGTCTCGCCGCACAAACTCATCATCAACTATCAGTCAAGGTGACGAGGACCAACAACAACAACAACACAAACACACTCGTGTCAGTCACAGCTGTGTAATAACCTGATGATGATTATAGAAATGGAGTTAAATGTAAATAAATAAAGGTGATGAGTAAACAATCCAATAGCAGGAGGTAAATATACTATGGTCTGATCTTCATCTAAGTGTGAAAATAAACATTCTCAAGATCATGAAGATGTCAATGTAAAGGCTCGTACGCTGAAAAGAGTCACAGACCGTGTAAACACAGTACAGTGTGTTTGATTTAAAAACGTTTTTATCATCAATGCCTCGTTAGAGACATTTAATCAGTTTCTCGTCTCATTTCAAATGTACATCAATGGATTGATAAAAGTAGAGTTGTGTCTCTCTGAATGATGAGGGGCCTTTAAGAGGCTGTAAATGATTAGGAACAAATCATCAAAATTCTGTTAAAACCCGTTTCATGTGGAGAAATGAACATCACACTGTATTTAATGTCATATACTATATAAATACATTGATATTAAGGAATGATGATTCTGGCACTCCAGAAGACCTCACATAAAACATTAACATTTAGAAGACCAAACAAACACGTGTCCAAAAAACAGCACAATACATTACCGAAGGTAATTCACCTGTGATGATATTATCGGACACACCTGTATCATGAATCTCACCTGCGCTCGAGACACGTGAAATACTAGAGAAATCATTCATGAGTTTGTACCTGCCGCACCTGAGCGCTGCACATCAGTCCATCCGATCACAGTCCGATCCGATCCGAGTCCACGCGCTCAGCACAATTTCACATCATCCTGCCACGAGCGCGAGCTGCTCATCATCATCTCTCGAAACTCTGCGGATGTTTTAATCTCCGTATTCTCCCACTTCAAACTAAATACAGTGAGAATCATAAGAGTCGAGCGAAAGAGACAAACACATGCTGAGCTTCTCTCATATACACCAACACTGACTCCATACTCACTCCCGCGCGCACACACACACACACACACTCCCGCACACGCACCCGCGCACACACCCACACACGCACCCACACTCCCGCACACACACTCCCGCACAGACACACTCACGCACAGACACACTCACGCACCCACACACTCACGCACCCGCGCACACACCCACACACGCACCCACACTCCCGCACACACACTCACGCACAGACACACTCACGCACCCGCACCCGCCACACACACTCCCGCACACACACACACACGCACACGCACACGCACACCCACACCCACACACCCACGCACTCACGCACTCACGCACCCACACCCACACACCCACGCACTCAAGCACACCCACACACTCCCGCGCACACACACTCCCGCACACACACCAACACACACACACCCACCCACCCACACGCACACACACACACACACACGCACCCGCGCACACACACACACGCACACACACACGCACCCGCACACACACACACACTCCCGCACACACATACACACACTCCCGCACACACACTCACACACACTCCCGCACACACACACTCACCCGCGCACGCACACGCACCCGCGCACACACACACACACTCCCGCACACACACACTCACGCACGCACACACACTCACACTCACGCACCCGCACACACACTCCCGCACACAAGCACACACACACACACACTCACACACCCGCACACACACTCCCGCACACACCCGCACCCACACACACACAAGCACACACACACACACACACACACTCACGCACCCGCACACACACACACACACACACACACTCCCGCACACAATCGCTCGTGATTGTTATCCAGAGATTCTCTGCAGTAGTTGTTTGGTTTTATTTGCTGTCAATCACCTCACTGTAGTGAAATCTGGTCATTCACACGGGAAACAGACCACTGCACTGTGACCGTGTTTACATTCACCGTTTAATACGTCATAACCAGTGTTGGGTAAGTTACTCTGAAGAAATAATCAAGTATTAGTGAGTAATGACGTATTCAATAATGTGATCAGATGACTGTAGAAATGATTATTGAATGATTTATTACTAATGACCTTCTATATCCTACATCAACCTCCATTAGTGAAGTGATTCAAGACGTGAAACGGCTCTTTTCATTCATTCAAATAAATGATATAAAACTACATTATTAACTGAGCAAAGTATTACAGATGTTAAAGCACAGATTTTAAAGTTAGACTTTGAGTTTTGATGTATATACACATATATAACACACAGTGTTTAGTTTCATTACATCAGAAGTAAATGTTATTAAATCCCTCACTTATGAAATGACAGTAGTTACACCAACACTGGTCACCACAGCTGTATTGATGTATAATGTTATGAACACGTGTCAGTTGATGTCACGCAAAGGTCTAAGCATTATTATACTTTATGATATATTGTATTATTTGCTCAATCAGATGACGTTATTTGTTAAGAAACTGTGTGGATTTAAAAGTGTTTTGACATGGACACGTGGCGCCACCGTCTGGACGTTAAACGAGTTTATAATTCATTCTCGTGTGAAGTGAAACAGTAACACACTATTTACATCGACACATTTATGCTAATGTGATAACCAACAGATCATATAATGAAATTAAATGAAAACAAAATGTTTTAAGACATAAGTAAAACACTGAATAAATACTGAAAAATGTTCTGCTTTTTAAAATATTGTGATAAGAGACAAAAATAAACAAATATCTGTGATATTTATCAATAAACCACAGATCTGTTAAGAGGTTAATGCATGACGGGACATTGACTGAAATTAATGAGTTTTATTAACTATATTAAGAGAAGAGTCACTCATTCGTCATCTTAGTCAATTTTATTGTAGAATCACATTGTCACCAGCATTCAGTAAATCCCTCGTTTATAAATCACAACGTCTTCGTACGATATACTTACCAAACAGGAAAAAAGATGCACCAAAAATTTCTAGATTTGATTTGAAAAAACAAGTATTTGTCATTAAAATGATTGTCATCTTGAAGTTTGCTTTCCAAAATTAAGACTAAAAAAGTCAAATGAATGATGTGTTGATAAGAGAGTGAGAGAGAACAGTGCAGTGACCCTCGGAGGACACAGAGTTCAAAGGTCAGAGGGTGAAGTGAGGCATCTACGGCTTTTGAAGTTCATGAGCTCCGTCATCAGCTCAACATTCCTCCTTCACATAGATCTGATCATCTGTGTCTGATTCCATATGCTCCAGCCGATCCGTCTGTCCGTTCATGATCTCGTCCGGTGTTTTCATGAACCTGACACACGCACACACACGAGACTCATGAGAACTCAGATGTTATGTTTGAGTTTAATGAGAGTGAATGGAGATGGTATTCACCTGAAGAGAAGTCTCTGGCCCGGCTCTTTCTTGATGATGTTCAGTTTATAGTAGTGTCTCAACGCTCGGGACATCTTCTCATATGTCATGTTGGTCCTGTTCTGTCATATCAAAAATAAATCCTCTCTTTAGTTTAAGAAATAGTTCAAATCAAACTTCTTGAAGTATATAGAAAATAGACTTTTTAATGATAAATGTTTTTAGTCAAGAGCACAGATGTTAAGTTACCTTATGATTCCCCCACAGACGGGCCAAACCGTTAGGATCCATAATACGGAAGACTTTGGTGTCGCGATCTTCCCAGCGGATGTAATTCTCATATCGACTGTCAGACAGAAGCTGATAGACGTAATCCCACAAGAGTCTGCAGTCTGATGAAAAAACATATCTTCAGAAGAAGACCACACCCACCACATCATCTTCAACAGAAGACCACACCACCACATCATCTTCAACAGAAGTCTACACCCACCACCTCCTCATCAACAGAAGACCACACCCACCACATCACCAGAAGACCACACCCACCAGGCCACCACCTCTTCATCACCAGAAGACCACACCCACCACCTCCTCATTAACAGAAGACCACACCCACCACCTCTTCATCACCAGAAGACCACACCCACCACCTCCTCATTAACAGAAGACCACACCCACCACATCACCAGAAGACCACACCCACCACCTCCTCATCACCAGAAGACCACACCCACCACCTCCTCATCATCATCATCATCAACAACAACAACAGAAGACCACACCCACCACCTCCTCATTAACAGAAGACCACACCCACCACATCACCAGAAGACCACACCCACCACCTCCTCATCACCAGAAGACCACACCCACCACCTCCTCCTCATCAACAGAAGACCACACCCACCACCTCCTCCTCATCATCATCAACAACAACAGAAGACCACACCCACCACCTCCTCCTCATCAACAGAAGACCACACCCACCACCTCCTCCTCCTCCTCATCATCATCAACAACAACAGAAGACCACACCCACCACCTCCTCATCATCAACAACAGAAGACCACACCCAGCACATAATCATCAACAGAAGACCACATTATCATAATCTCTCTACTGAAACTGTGTCTGTGTATTATGGGATGGAGTCTCACCAGCGATACGGCCGATGGGCGTGGCCTGCTCCTCAGGCGGAGACACTGGCATAATGATCTGGTTGCGGTAGTGTCGATCATCCTGCAGGGGGAGCTGTAGAGGCGTCTGGTGACCAGCGAGGTTCAGGGCGTGGGTGGGGTAGTGAACAGGGTTGTGATGTTGACCTTTGACCTCTCGACCGTTTTCCTGAGGCGTCCGGCTGTGTCTGAAGTCGCCCGGCGTGGCTCCTCTGCCCGGGCTCAGCAGCAGCGGGTGCATGATGGCGCTGGGCATGAGCTGGATGACCCGGGGCGGCACCGCCTCCTCTTGACTCGGGCTCACGGGCCGCAGGCCGTCACGAGGAAGGGCGCAGTGCCCGTTGGGGGCGACGGGCGACACAGACAGCGGATACATGTCGTCCGGTAGATGATGGTTGCTGTCGGGCAGCTGCGAGGAGCCATGATAGGGGTCTTCAGCTGAAGTGGGACGGGGGTGCTCGACGGATGAGCGCAGCGGTGCGGGGTGAAGGGGCGAGCGCGAGCGATGACGTAATTCAATAGTGGGGGGCTGCAGTGACAGGCTGTCTGTACCGCGGGCCGGTCGACGTACCGTTTCTGTTGAAGAGAGAGAAAGAGATAAAACACACTTTCCCTTAAAATACTGAGATTGATTTTCATTTCAACTGCTTTTAATGTCACGTCATACTAAAGACATCAGGTAAAGTCAACTCATCAAGTAAATCAGTCATACAGCACTATAAACATCTTAAAGGTCTAAAGGAAAGATCTGAGTGATGTTGAGAGATGGACACTTCTGTGTTTCTGTCATTGATCAGCATGATGATTCAGTGTCAGCTGATCTGATGTTTTACACACTTCTCTTTACTGTACATGTTGTTTTTGTCTTTAGACTTTGATTTGTTTGCTTTAAATATACTTGTGTTTCCTGGTAAAACAGGTTTGACATTCCTCACGCTCACTTCCTCCTGAGACGTTCTCATCACACAGGGAAATACATATCATGTATTATTTATAGTAACAGAAGACGATCGTGTGTTTCAGTAGCTACGGTAACATGCACATTATCTGAATCGATGAGAATAAAATCATTCAGTGTTCACGTGAACATGAAATAAAGTGCTCAGATTCACGTTTGCTCTCCGTGAACACTGAATGAACATACAGAGATGTATACTGCTGTTAACATAAACACACACTGTTTCTTCATCGGGGGCACAAGTGTTTATATTTACCATCATCAAGCTGTAAATAAATGCCCAAAACAAAGCATCATGATGAAATGTCAATGTACTGAATATATGACACTGTGTGGTCAATCTGTGTTGTGCGTCATCACTGCATGTGTGCAGAATATCACACTTTGAGTTCTCCGTCTGATCAAGTGTTTACATGTCCTGTCGGCTGTTTGATTACACACTTCTGATCATAACTGCAGTCAATTCACAGCGTGTCTCACCTTCATGTCTGTGTGACTGCAGTGGATCAGGCAGGGAATGAAATGAACCCACAGGAAAATATGTGTGAGGCTTTCTCTGTTTCATGATGTGCTGCAGGAGTTCAAACAACACATCTCCTGCAAAACAAACACAACATACTTCTATGTGAGCGTACACTTATCAAACACATATTTCTTATGTAGTGTCACCTGAAGCAGACACACACACACACACACATAAATCAAGCACAAGGAAGTGATCAATCTTCACACACACGCACGCACAAACATTACCGGTGTGAGCAGGTGACGGTTGTGGTTCTGTTACACACATAAACTTCCTTACTGGCCTTTTACCCAACATTTAACTTCCTCTATGAGGAGTGAAGACAGAATTTTGTTTGTGTTATTAAGATGATGTTCACATTAAAAACCATTCACCCATCATACACAATGCAAACGCTTCAACAATGGACCAATCAGACACATTAGGGGCGGGGCCAGCTGCTCATGCGTGTGAAGTTCAATAAGTGTTTAAACAATAAGACTGTTTTCAAACACAAGGATACACCCGGTGAACTTTATATGCAATAAATGCAGTGTGTTTGTTTAACCTGAGTGTGGAGAGCGGTATCTAAAGTCTTCTTTGGTGAGCAGCAGAAGAGCTTTGCCGTTCATCTGAAAACTTCCACTGGAGATGGGCCGCAGTGCAAACTCACGCTCGGCCCACCGGAGCCACTGACACACATCCTCTCTGCTCCAGAACACCGGCTGTGTGCCTGCACACAAACACATGATGCATTATTAGTAAGAAGAGAAGAAAGAAAGAAAGAAAGAAAGAAAGAAGCGATTCACATATGAAATGGATGAAGGCAATAAATGAATGTCTGTCATCTGTGACAACTTGCCCCACAGTAATTTTTCATTAGTACATGAATGTTGTGCGTGTGTCAGATCATCACACACCCTTGACTGTCTCACATCACACAAACCTGAAGAACACGCTCCTCACCTCACTCCTGAGCTCTGTGTGTGTGTGTGTGTGTGTGTGTGTGTGTGTGTGTGTGTGTGTGTGTGTGTGTGTGTGTGCAGTAATGACCGACACAGGCCATCAGGTGTTTGTGTGTTTAATGAAGTCAGATAAATCTACAGCTCAGAAGTTCAAAGGTCATGTGGGGGTCACAGAAACATCAACTAATGAATCCATGACTACACAAACTTCCTACAATGCACTCTGACAGTAAGTCTTTAATGTCGCTCTTCCTCTCTTCTTTATCATAAAATAATTTTGTTCAGGTAACTCAGCAGTGATCTAGAATAAGGTTTATGATGTTGCACAAGTGTATCTGTGGGTCCTTCTTGGGAGTCACGTGTCCCTGCTCAAACATGTTTAAACTAACAGCAGGACACGCCCACAACACGCCACTGATGACAACACCGGCAGGTCAAAACACATTCAAGGAAAACCATTTCAAACAGTTGCTGTAGAACTTGCAAGCAAATGATGCGTGTTCCTCCAATAATCCCTCTCCTCATTAACTCTCTCTCTCTCTCCAGACATGTTCTGAACAGGAAGTGCAAGTTGTTATTGGCCGTTGGCATGTGAGGACAGTTTCTCTTTCAGAGCGAGTGAGCGAGAGAGAGAGAGAGAGATCAGGGTTTGGGCAGGAAGTGAAGTCGCCCACTCAGGAAATTCCTCAGGATGAGAGAGGCAGGAAATTTCCCCACTGAAAGAGAGAGTGTGCGCGCTTGCGTAAACACACACACAGAGTCCAGTGTCTGTCTGAACACATGCAAACCAACAGATGATATTGACAGCAGAGGGTTTAATGACTCATAATCACATCTAAACTCTGAACTGAACTGACATCATCATCTGTAACTGTGTGTTTGTATATCACATGTCACAAACATCAACTCAAATCTGAAAGAAGCTTGGAGCTAAACACAACAGTTTTTATATTTGAAAGAATTTTTTCAAAGGATACACACACAGACACGCTACACACACACACACACACACTTCCTCCACAGGAAACCGAGGAAACATTTCTGCCCACTCTGCAATTTCCTATTTCTTTCTGCGTTTTTTTCATTCAATCTTCCTTCCTTTTCTACAACCCCCCACAACACACACACACACACGATACACAAACGGCAGTTTGTTTTCAAGGCACAATCTCAAACACACATTAATACACACACATCTTATGAGAGAGAAGAAAAACACACAATTGCACAAACAAGACATTCAGTAAATACACACAAACAGCCAAACAACTCCTCCTCACACACACACACACACACACACACACAGATCTGTGTGCAGGCTTTATCACTGTCAGGAAAACACAACCGGCTGCCAGCCAACAGAGATGCTCGGAAGTTCTGCTGGTTATTCCTCCCTCCCTCCCTCCCTCCATTAGATTGAAAGTATTCTTCAGAAACTGTCTGTCTGTCAAGTGCTTGAGACTTGTGTGCGTGTGCGTGATGTGAGACAGATCACAGGAATTTAGAGAGGAGGAAGTAAGCGTTTGGAAGAATTTCTCTCCTGCTGTATAAACAACTTTGATCGCTCCTCTGACCAAACAGACAGAACACACACAGGTTTGTGTGTTATTAAAAACTGAAGTGTGTGTGTGACTCACGCAGGTGTGCAGGCAGTCTGGTTGGTTCCTCTTCTGTTCTGGCATTTGATGAAGGGGGCGGGGCATGACCTGGAGAGGAAGTGGAGTTTGGCAACGGACTGGCAGCAGGACTGAACGTGCTCCTCTCCTGCTGAACACACACACACACACACACACACGTTACTACAGGAACACACCCATAATCACACAAGCTGAGTGTGCATCCACCTTAATCACTGTGTGTGTGTGTGTATGCTTCACACTGATCGCTTGACTTGTGAAGTGTAAAATCTGATATGAAAGCAGTTTGACACAGAACCTCAGATAACCCTGAGAACAGAGGTCATAGTGAGGTCACCGCACCTGAAGATCTGCTCTGATGATCCGCGTGTATATGACCTGTAGGAAGTAATGTAAACGCACTTCTGTGTTGATGTGTTTTCACTTCTCTCAATCTCACATTAGCGTCCATACAGAGTCATAGAGAAGTGAAATTATGAGTCACACATCCATCCCTTTCCAGAGTAAAGACTGAAGAACTTCTCCAAACACCAACGACAAGAAAACTCACAGAATCAAACACGCTTCATCACCGGACAGACAAACAGAACACACTGAACATGTCTGTCAGATAACACATCACAGGTGACACTAGAAAAACATCAGAGATCCTAAAACACGTCCATGGGATTTGAAACCATGAACGGGATAATTCATCCAAAACTGTCACTCATTCATATAATCATCATGCACTCTCCTTCAGGTTGTTTTAAGCCGTCTTCATTCTGATGAAAACACAAAGAAAGATATTTTTAAGAATGTCAGCCATTCTCCGTTCTGGGACACTACCATAGTAGGAATAAAACACTTGTGTGTTTTTGTTCTGCTGAACTGAAAATGACATCTTCTAAAGAAGTTCTGGAGCACCTTTGACTAATTTTCCATGGTAGTCGATGACGTTTCAGAACTGAACATTCTTACAAGTATTTGTCGCTGTGTTCATTAGAAAGAAGTCATTTAAACAGATGGTAAATGATCACAGAATTGTCATTTTTGGGCGAACTATCCCTTTAATGACACTGAACATTTACTGTAAAACAACTGTACAGTGACCATGTAAATAACATGACCGTGAATGTGATGGAATGATATTTCCAGAGTCACTGTAAGTGATAAACTGTATTAAAGCCGCAGGTGAAGTGAGTTAACATCAACAACCAGTCTGTGCATCCGCGTACAGTCACTTCATTACATTTCTATAAACACCTTGAAAAACAAGAGAAAGATGAATTTCATAAACAAACACAAATGACACAGCGATGATCAATGACACGTGAAGGCACAAAGTCTCACAGTGTTCGTGTTTATTTGTGATGTTTCCGTCACTCTGTTACCAAATAACTCACACAAACAAACCGATACAAACGTTTCCGCTGCCGGTGGTCAAAGTCCCGGATCCGATCTAACGTTACACAAAAAACCTCTTCGACTTCCCTCGCGCTTCACTGTCACGGAGAAACACGCGCTAGTTTCTGGCTCATCATCATCATCATCAGTGTCAAAAACACGCTCGCTCAGGCCCGATCTATGGCGGATCTATAACTGATCAACTCTGCGTTAGCAGCAACAGATGATTGATAATCAGACACGCTTGACAGCGACCCGCATCGCACACTCACACTCTTTCACCCACGCGAGATTCGACCACGAAGAGTCTGGTTTACCTTAACGATCACCTGCGAGGGAGAATCGGACATGTCGCGCAGAATGTCAGGAAGTTCGCGTGTTTCCACTTTCCTCTCCCGTGCTTTTCCGAGAAATAAAGCCGCAAAACCTTCCGCGTCCGACGGGATAATCTTCCACGCGGCTTAAGTTCGCTCGTGGACGCGTCGGCCTGGCCTCGCCCCGCGCGCGACGCTTCAACTTCTCGGTTTTGTTGTTTGTAAAAGCGCAAAGAGGCGCAACATTGCGGCAGCGTGATGGTTAACACCTTCCTGGAAGCGTCGCTCGCGCATCGCGCGGAACCTCATTGATCCGGACGCGCCGCGGCGAAATGACGTGGATTCCCAGCAGCGCGCGCCGGGTCTTAAAGGGAAACGCGACGCGCGGATCTAAACCAGCAGCTTTGTTTCTCACGACAGCGATTTAGAGATTAAACATTAAAACATTTTTACTCAAGTTGTAAGGTTATGGAAACAAATATATCCGCTCACTGTCGTTTATTACATACAGAAATAAACACGCGCTTAACGTCGGTTCTGAATACACATCTTTATTTGTGTCGAGATTGTTTAAAGTTTGTCAAACTGTATAGTGTTTTTCAGCTAAAGTGCGATATCTACTGCTGTAAACTCATCATTACACCCGACCAACACAACATGAGGTCTAATAATCATGATTAAAATAATACAAATATTGCCCTGAACGCGTTAGAACAAGGTTATAATTAAAGAGTAAAAAACGTGTTTAAAATATACGTTTAATCATTAAAATGATTGTTAAATTAGATCAATTAACCACGTTTATCGCCATTGGGGGTCTGTAACTGTGTGGTTGTGATTTTAAATGTATATAGTTATTTATTAAATTCAATGTATTATTATCAATGTATTATTATTAATAAATATGATTATTATTTTTAGTTTATTGCAACACGTATCCACGGCCGTGGTGTGTTTACAGCTGTAACTCCGCCCTCCTCTTAACTTTCGTTTTCCTGTGCTGGGTGTCTTCACACTCCGCTTTTATTTCCTGCTGAATCGATTCTTAATACAGCAGCAGGATGGCCGAAGCGTCGATTATTCAGCATATTTGTGCTAATAATGGATCGATGGATCTAGACGATCTGATGTCAGTCATGTTTAGTGGTGATGTAATGAATCTGATCGAAAGCAAAAAAGACTCGTTTGCTGTTGTTGATGTAAACGGACGGAAGAAAGTGATCGTCACGACTAAAGTTCGTCTGTGTAGATCGCAGAACTGCAGCGGCTGCGCAAAACTGCACCTGTGCAAACATTACCTGTACGGCTTGTGTCGCTTCAACAGAGGACGGTCAGTGTCTTTATTCTCAATACACACACACACACACACACACACACACACATATATATATATATTATATGATCATCATATGTCTACTTAAGACATGTTCAGACCATAAAGGGATAGTTCAGCTAAAGATTTGTCATTACTTCCTAAACAATAAATGTAAATGAGATCATAAGGAATAATGTTCACGTTGGTCAGGCCTTCATCAGGCCTGTGTGTGGGACATTATTGTTTATTTCACTGAGTGTGTTTTTTCGTGTTTTGGATGTACACAACCTTGTATTTTTAAATAAATAATAACAAAATCTTGCAAACTAACTCTTTAAAAATAAAGCTGTTGAGTGAATGTTAAATACACTTAATGCTATTAATATCACAGCTATTGCTGATATCATACTGATCCAGGTCATCCTGCATTATATGTATTTGAAATATGAATAATATACCCAAAGTTATTGTTGGATCTACAGGCGAGGATGTCGGTTCAGTCATGATCTGAGTTCGGGTCAGAATTCAGATCTTTTGCTCTCTAATGGTCTTCATCTGCTGGACAGACAGCAGCTTTGTGTTCTTCTGCTTCAGAATGACAACAGCCTCTTACCACCGGTACATCTGACCAATACTTTGTTTCATGTCATACAGACGCAAAGAGTTTAGTGGTGTTGTGTGAAGTAGCAGCTCAATATCATGATAAATATAGATGGTTGTTTATCACACAGGGAGTTCGGCACAAGGGCTTTATCTCTGTTTCTGTTCTATAGTTCAAATGCAGCTGCTGTTGTTTGGTGAACAAGTGGAAATAGTATAACCATAGTAATTGTGTTTAAAAATGTTAGCTCAGGAAAGTTGTCAAAGCCTTTTGTATCTTGCAATGTTTTTATATTTTATTGTAATTTATTTCATTCTTTTTAAGGGGATAGTTTAGCTAAAAATGAAAATTCGTTCATAATTGACTTATCCCAAGTTGTTCCTGACTTGTATACATTTTCTTTTCTTCTCTGATGAACACAGAGAAAGATATTTGGAAGAATGTTAGCAGTTTTAAGTTCTGTGACGTCATCAACTACAGAACAAAACATATAAAATACAGAAATATACAAAACTTTTTGTCCACTAACATTCTTAAAAAATCCTTTTATAAAGGTTTGAAACAATTTGAGGAAGAGTAAATGATGAAAGAATTTTCATTTTTGGGCGGAATATCCCTCAAGTGTATAATGAATTGTTTTATACTGTAAGTTTCTTGGTGAAAAGCCATAAATAGCCTTGAATATGGTATATATTCAATGCAGATGTTAAGAATTGTTTGTTTAATCTTCAGAAAAACAAATACTGTATATGATAATAAATGGAACGTAAACTGAACCGGAATTCTCTCTGTCAGGTGTGTTATTCCTATAATAACGGCACAGGAGAGTTTGGACGATGTGAGGATGGTGAGAATTGTACGAGGCTTCACATCTGTGAGAAATACCTGCGAGGAGCCTGTGAATGTCATCGCTCTCATGATTTCTATGAACCTCATCCTCTGAAGACCCTTCAGGGCAGAAATGTCCCCACCGGGCTCATGGGCATCATGAAGGATCTTTACACAAATATTGAAGCTCTGAGGCAACTGTCCAAAACCAAAAAACCTTCGGGAACAAACCCTACCGGTCAAAGGCCGTGGAGAGGCCCCAAAACACAGAATCCTCTTAATAAAGGACAAAAGAGTCAGACAGGTAAGAAATCATAACTGAACACTAATGATCTATTATCTTCATTACATTTGCACGAATTAATGTGTGCGTGATTCTTCCTTCAGAGAAAACTGAGATCTGCATGTATTACATCAAAGGACATTGCATACATGGAGGTGAGAGGATCTCTGATCAGATTTTACATGAATGAGAACTTAAAAATGTGATTCATATACACTTTGTGTTGTAGACTTGTGTAGAAGAGAACATTCCAGTGTTCCATATAAGTGGCAAGTGACGGACGGATGTGAGTGGAAAACTCTCCTTGACAATGAGGCCGTGGAGAGGGATTACTGTAATCCTGCGAAATCAAACAGGTGAAAGGATTACATCACATTTTAGATAAAGTTTTATTTCTTAACTGGGTGTCAAGCTCTAATGTCTTGACCGCTTGTCTCTGAAAGCTCGGGAGGCCAGGGCGTTTCTTTTGACACGATGACTCAAGGTTCTCAGCCCGTTCGCCGTCTGTCAACTGTCCCATCTGTCGTCCAGCCCACCTTCATTCTGACCACAGAGTGGATCTGGTACTGGGAGAATGAGTTTGGAAACTGGATCCAGTACGGAACAGCAGTACGTCACCATCACTTTCATTATGTAGTGTTCGTAGTGTATGAATAAGCTGTAATGTGAACGGTGTTGTGTGTTGATAAGGACGGGGCTCAGAAGTCCTCGTCCATCAGCAGCGTTGAGATTGAACAGAAATATCAGGCCGACAGCAGTGGAGTAATGGAGTTTGCAGCCGGGTCACAAACATATGAACTGAACTTCACAGGTACATTCAAAAACCAGACGGGAGATGAACAAAATCCTGACATTTCATTTCTTCTATAAAACACAAATAAAATGAAGTTGTCTGGTGAATAACTGACTGAAAGCAGAGTGTGTTTCTAAAGATACAACATGATCAACTATCTTCTAATCCTCAGATATGATCCAGACAAACAGACGTTATGGAACAAAGAAGCTTGTCAGACGTCGTCCCAAATTTGTTTCACCAGCTGATGTGCAAACCATCAAGACGACGTGAGAAAACCAGACAGTGTTTGTTTAGTGCTAAAAATGTTTACGACCCTTCCTTACGACTAACCCTTTCAGTGTGAATTCACCACAAAATGACTATTTTAATAAACCAAAGCCATTTATGAAGTTAAGTTCATTTCATAAAAGTGTAACGGCATCTAGTTCAAGAAGCTGGCTTTATGACATCAGTCTGTATTATTAAACTATATTGGAATATTGGGAGCAGACATTAAACATCCGTTTTTATATATATTGACAGTAAACGTGCACCGAACAACTTCAAGACTCTTCCGGAACACTGGGATAAATATCTGACTCCTGACACGGGATACAAGGTGCATGACGTTATAATGTTTGGATATGTCACGTACTGTATGTGCAGCACTTGAGCTGATGTTTTTCACACAGAAAGTGTCGCTGTCGCGCTCATCGAGTGAATACAACACAATCCAGCAACTCTTCAACACCACCATGAGAGGATTCAACATTCAGCGCATCGAGAGGATTCAGAACAAAGCATTATGGGAAGTGTATCAGTGGTAAGTGTACAGTAGAGCACATTGATGTGAACGTCAGCGTGAGATGAATCTGAAGCGTGATTCTGTCATGATGTGTAGGCAGAAGGATCAGATGAAGAAGAACAACGGAGGCAGAGACGTGGAGGAGAAGCAGCTGTTTCACGGCACAGACACCAAACATTTAGATGCCATCTGTCTGAATAACTTTGACTGGAGGATCTGTGGAACACACGGCACGGCATATGGCAAAGGTGGAGTCATGAATAACGTTTCCATTAAGACGCACGGTGAACGATAGCGGTTTAACAGAACTTCCACATAATAAAAGCAACGACAGTCAAAAAAAAACATAAAACCCATCACATGAGCAGCAGTGATTTTTGTCTTCATTGAAATGTTTATTATTTCATCTCCTGTGATTCATACAGATGAAGTGTGAACTCTTTTTACAGGCAGTTATTTTGCCAGGGATGCTATGTACTCTAACAGCTACACCAAAGATTCAGGAACCCGCTCCATGTTTGTCTGTCGGGTTCTGGTGGGCGACTACACCAAAGGAGAATCCAGCTACCTCCGGCCCCCCTCTAAAGACGGAGGAGATACGCTGTTCTACCACAGCTGTGTGAATGACGTCTACAATCCCACCATATTTGTTGTGTTTGAAAAGCATCAGATCTACCCCGAGTATCTGATCGAGTACGGAGAGTCCAGTCTGCAAACCCCAGCGGCAGTTTCGAGACCAACGACGGTGAGAAGCCCAGTCTCTGTGTCTGCATACAGCTCAAGTCATCAGCCCAGTGTCAGCTCATATGCCACTCCCAGGCCTGCCACGCCCATACATACAGCTCCCTTATATACCCCGTACCCAAACGCATCCTCCAGATCTCAGCCTTCATCCTCCAGATCTCAGCCTTCATCCTCCAAGTCAGATTGCATTATTTCTTGAATCAACATGACGTCTGGGCCCAGTGAGGAACGAGAGGACTAAGGTCTATGACTAGTCTAAGCAGTTTATGGTAACACTTCAGCTGGTAATGATGGAGAATGATCTTCTCTTACAACGAATGAAGTGTTGTTTTCATGATTGAGGGTTTTGGGCGCAGCCACCTTAATGACAGTCAAGTTATGAAATGTTTTATAAACATTAAATGAATGGCATATATGAAATCACTCCATGAAGAATAACGTAAAGAGGTTTTGCACAGTTATTTGTGATTTTTGCTGAGATGACTGCGATAATCTGAACATTTCACACATTCAATAAAGTTTTCCAGTAGACAATTGAAAGGAAAGTGTTCAGTGTTTTTATTTATTGACCTCCTTTATTTTTGTGTTTTGTGATGCATTTTGATGGGCAGATTGATTGACATTTAATTATCAAACCATCCAGTTTCAGATCTTAAAATGAGAAAAATAAAAACATATCTTTCATATTAAAAGAATAATCCTTTCACAAATCATTTCATTAAAATAGTTACGAATCTGACATGATAACGAGTATTAAATGTTTTTTAACGCAAACTTCCAAAACTAAGAAATAAACACATATCGTAAATATTGTTAACGGTACACGCTGCGTATCCGAAATCGCGTACCGTCGGCCGTTAAAGCGGTACATTCTATATAATCTATAGAGGGGATCGAGCGTCCTGATTGATGCTTAACCAATTAGCTCAATCTCAATTCACCACCATGTATATGGTCATGTGCCCCGTATGCTCTTTGACCTATACGTGAGCGTTGATAAAAACATACTTCAGTCACGAGAAATTCATTTATGGCACTTACATTCAAAACGGACGTACACCTTCAAGTCTTTCGCTTTATTCATTTGATTTACCTTTGAAATTTGACCGTCGAGTTTGCTCGACTGGCGTCTGACAGCTTGTGTCTCTTTGTGTTCAACCCAACAAAGAAATGTAAACATGTCTAGAACAACATGAGTAATTCATAACAGCGTTTTCATTTTTGGGTGGAGTATCCCTTTAAGAATTGTCAATGCGCTACTCACACTATATATACTACAAAATGGCGTAGAATAGTGCATAAGTGCGTGACTGGAGACGCATCTCAGGACTAAAACACGCGATTATTTGCTAAAAGTACAAGCAGCTGGACTCACGGTCATCCTCACGACTTAAAGGAATCAGGTGCGGTCATATTTCGCTGAGTGGTTTGCCGCTCCGGTGTGCTTACGTTGTAAAGTGACGTAACACGTCCATTTTTAAAGCGCTTTATTTCTATCAAAGCAGCTGTACCCAAAAAAGCTCAAACATGTTAGACAAAAATTAAATAAATAAAGTTGCACTGGAAAGCTTTGCGCAACATCTCGCGAGAAGTCTCATGCTTTATCTAGAACGTGATGCACGATGGGATACACCGCTGGGAGTTGGTGTGCGGAAGTGCTCTACACTTCGGTGTTTTAAGACATCGGACAGACTTGCGCTCTTACTTCCTGTCGCGTGCACGCTTGTCAATTGGTCAAGACCGCGGGGTCATCTGCACGCAGCTTCTTTCTCTCAACGGCACTCGGTACAGATTTGGACCTGAGGTAAGACGCACTGTTTACCTGCGCAGGTGGATTTATCAAGGTTACCGCCCCTGCCAGATTATGCTCCCTCCCTCCCCACAATGGTTAGGGTAAGGATTAGGTGTTAGGGGTGGGGTTAGGATTAGGTGTGGGGAGGGGAGGGGTTAAAACCAGCCAATCGGACAGCCGAGTTATTGTAGGGGGTGCATAAACTGGCAGGGGTGCGTTTCTTGGCACAACCGGCGCCCAGTGACACATGTGTTTATCCGGGAGGGAGATTTCAGGCATGCGCAGAACGGGCGGATCTCTGCTCGTGAGTTTCGTTTCCCTCATACAGTCTCGCTGATTCACTCGACACCGATCTAGTGAAGATTTAGTTCATGAGTTCATGATGGCGACGATAACTCTTCTGAAGATCCTGTGTGGGAATAATGGAGCGATGGAGTACGAGCGCGCTCTCGAACTGTCGTACGGACTGCCGGAGTTATCAGACCTGGATCAGGTCATCGAGAGTGACATCTTCACTGTGATCCAGCACAGCGACACTAAAGAGATCCTCGTGAAAGCCGACGTGAAACTGTGTCACAAAAGCGAGTGTGACGGAGCCGTGTGTGGAGATCTGCACATGTGTCAATATAAACTCATGACGGGACACTGTAACAGGTGCGTGCACAGTTGTCACACTTGTTTACAGTGACGTCAGACTGTGGGTTTCTTCTGATCTACTTTACGTCTTATTACATTGAGACAACATTCAGTCGTGTCATAACAAGAGAGTTTGTCTAATGTGTTTCTGCAGGCGAGTGTGTGTTTTTGAACACGACCTGATGTCTATACGCAACATCGAAGTCCTCAGAGATCATCAGATATCTGCTCTGAGTCGGGAGGAACTGTGTGTGATGTTACTGCAGAGCGACTCCAAACTCCTGCCTCCTGTGAGTTCAATCATCACATCACAGCCACGCTTCCAACTTCAGCATCTACTCCTAAAAACACAAACCCTGGCAATAGCTTAATGATGTGTGCTTTAGTATATGTGGTGTAGAATGGAGTATGGGAATAGAAACAGTATTATAACAGTGTTGCTGCTGATGTTCTTACAACAGTATATGTGTGATAAAACAGATTTACTACGGTCTATTTTTATAGAAGTTCTGTGGCTTTGTCCCGTCACAGGTGTGCGTGTTGTACAACAGTCCGCACGGTAAGTGTCCGGAGAAAAAGCAGTGCTCAAGACTACACGTGTGCGAGAGTTTCATCAGAGGATGCTGTGATGTCACAAACTGTGGCAGGTCGCATGACTTCCACGCGCCCGATACACTGGAGGTTCTGAGACGCAGAGGAGTGTCTGATCATCTGATGTCTTCTATTCCCTCCATCTACCGCAACATTCTCATGCTGAAGAGACACAGGAACATCCGTCCGCAGTCTGATCTCACCGGCACCAAGCAGAAGAGAAGAAACACAGGTACACTCTTTGAAAAAAAAGGGGGCTTCAAAAGTTTCTTTGATGCCATAGAAGAACCCTTTGGTTCTATAAAGAATCTGAAGAACCTTGAAAGAAGTTGTGAAAACGGGTTCTTTAGAATATAAAAAATAAGAAAGAGATGATTGTTTAAAGAACCTTTGACTGAATGGTTCTTTGTGGAACCAAAAATGGTTTTTCTACGGCGTCGCTGTGAACAACCTTCGTTTTTAAGAGTTACCCAGCGGATGTGCTTTTGAGAGCTGTACAATCGTTCACGCGATGTCAGCTGAACCGTTGTGTTTTATCCACACAGAACGTGACATTTGCCTCTCGTTTGTCAAAGGCTTCTGTAAGAACCGTAAGAGATAACGCATCTTCATCTCATTCATGTTCATAATTAATATACACATAAAATGACATACTGTACAATATGAATTCATCATAGATTGTGAATTCAAAGTGTGACATTGTCTGACGGCAGGAGAATGCAGCAGAATTCATTTTAAAATGCCTTATAAGTGGGAGGTGAAGGTGGACGACACCTGGACGGCATTACCAAACAATGAAGAGATTGAGAGAGAATACTGTGAGCCGTCTAACATTTACAGGTAAAGTGTGTGCCGTGCTGTGAAAACACACACTTTCAAGTTTCTTAAAACCGTGTCATGACAGCTCTGATCATCTGCGTGTTATTCTCTTTATTCAAAGATGAAACGATATTACATCACATGTGTGTTCTGTGTGACAGTTCAGGAAAGGAGCCTGTTTGTTTTGAGGACATGTCTCTGGGTCTGGATGAGGTCCGCCGTCTCTCTACACAACCCTCAGTTCTCTTTCCCAGTTTCATCCTCACCACCACCTGGATCTGGTACTGGAGAGACCAGTATGATCACTGGAACCAGTACTCATCACTGGTACGTGTGACATGAATAAAGGAACGGATATTACAAGACATTGTTGTTCTGATTCTGACACCTGAAATGTTTTTTCTATAATCGTTCGTTTTCCTTTTTGAACGACACAGAAAGAAATGCACAGAATGTGTACGGTGTGCAGTGATGAGCTGGAGAAGAGATATCAGGAGTCTTTACAACGGCAGAATCCTTCAGACAAGGATGATGTTATGAGGTTCAGAGCAGGAAAACGCTTTTATCAGCTGAACTTTAAAGGTGCTTCATGTTTAACTTATCCACAGTAGTTTAGTCAAATCTACATTAGTCTTTTTAGTAGACTCTTCTGTAACATGTTGTTGTTTTTATGTCAAATTATGTTGTGATGAGATTTTCTTCAGATCAGATAATAACTCTTTCACGTACAGAAATGATCCAGAGAAATGAAGTAAGTGGAACGGAGAGAACCGTGAGACGACGGCCCGTGTTTGTCTCCTCAATGGACGTCCAACTCTCCAGAACAAGGTGACGATGATGATGATTCTCATCCAGCGTTACAGGCTGATGTCGTGTGTGTGTGTTTGTGTGATTTCAGTTCTCTGTTTGATTGTCTAGTAGGAAAAACACTTCGGCCAGACCTCATGTTGTTAAATGTGTTCCTGGATTTTGGGACCAAAGTGCGATTCCTGACTGTGGATTTCAGGTTCAGATCTCATCATTCAATCATTGTTGTTCATTAGAGATGATTGCTTTCTCATGCATTCTTTCTCTTGTTTACAGAGAGTTCCTCTCCAACCTTCTGACAGAGAATACGCCAGAGTTCAGGATCTCTTCTGTCAGACTATGACCTCTTTCCCCATCAGGCAGATTGAGCGTGTACAAAACAGAGAACTCTGGGGAATCTTCATCACGTGAGTGTTTAGCTTTAACAGACAGACACGTGTAAAAAAAGACAAGATCATAAATGTTTTGGATTTTTCCGCAGCAAAAAAGAAGCCTTGAAAAAAGCTAACCGAGAGAAATCTGGTGAGCGGCTTCTATTCCATGATACCAAATCCTCTCTCCTAGATGTTGTTTGCCGTCAAAACTTTGACATTGAGACCTCAGCGCATGGCAAAGGTACAATACACCTACTGTCTATAAAATATTAAAGGGATAGTTGACACAAAAATAAAAATTCTGTCATCATTTACTGTAGGAAGATATTTGAAAGAATGTCAGTAAACAAACAGCTCTTATCCTCCATTGACTCCCATAGTATTTATTTTCCCTACTATGGCAGTAAATGAGGGATGAGATCTATTTGGTTACTGGCATTTTTTCATTTAACAAAACACAGCTGTGGCCTAGTGGTTAGAGAGTTGGTCTTGTGATCAGAAGGTTGCAGGTTCTAATCTCAGTACAAGCAGGTCATGACTGAAGGGCCCTTGAGCAAGACACCTTACCCCTGATTGCTCTGCAGTAATGTGCCACTGTAAAAAACTACTTGTAAGTCGCTTTGGATAAAAGCGTCTGCCAAATGAATAAATGTAAATGTAAATGCAACCTGAGGGGGAGTAAATAATGACAGAATTTAACTTTTTGGGTGAATTATCCTTTTTACCTCTCTGTTATTTATTTTCTCTGTTTTTTCACAGGGATTTATTTCTCAAAGGACGCACGGTCCTGCCATAAAAACACAGATGGATGTGGAATGAGGATGATGTTCGTGTGCAGGGTGTTGCTGGGAAACTACACCAGAGGATCCTTTCATTACTGCCGCCCTCCGCCCAAAAATTCTACAGGAGATCAGTACCACAGCTGTGTAGACAATCCTCGAGACCCCTCTGTCTTTGTGTTGTTTGACAGGTCACAGATCTACCCAGAGTTCCTCATTACTTACGAGCAGAATAAAACGTTTGAAATGTCTCTGATGGCGAGTGTTCCTTGGGTAAATGTTAACAATGTTAGACAAACGCCTGGAAGCTCCGATGTCATGACAAACCCAACCAGTGGAATAAAGTCATCACCCGCTTTTGCTTCTGCTCCCGGGTCAGAACAAACCAGAGAAACACATTCACTCTCTAATCTCTCAGGTTCAACAATAAATACAAGTGGAGTTCTCTCCACTAGAGATCCTGTCTCAAATGTCCCAAAAACTGATCTCAATGCGGTTCAGGTGATGACGAGTGATGATCTTTTCCTACTAACACCTCTGCAGCCAGCTATCCAACTGCCTGCTGGGAGATTCTCAAGGGAAATATCAGTCGAGTCTGTCAACCGTTCTACATCTGAAAACATCCAAAAAGTCCCTGAGATTTACAGCAGTTCTGTGACCTCTTCATCTGGAAGAATTCAAGACGTTTCTGAGATTCTCAGCGGTTCTGCGATTCGTTCTTCATCTGGAAGAATTCAAGACGTTTCTGAGATTCTCAGTGGTTCTGCGATTCGTTCTTCATCTGGAAACATTCGAGACGTTTCTGAGATTCTCAGCGGTTCTTCATCTGGAAACATTCGAGACGTTTCTGAGATTCTCAGCGGTTCTGCGATTCGATCTTCTTCTGGAAACATTCGAGACGTTTCTGAGATTCTCAGCGGTTCTGCGATTCGATCTTCATCTGGAAACATTCGAGACGTTTCTGAGATTCTCAGCGGTTCTGCGATTCGATCTTCATCTGGAAACATTCGAGACGTTTCTGAGATTCTCAGCGGTTCTGCGATTCGATCTTCATCTGGAAACATTCGAGACGTTTCTGAGATTCTCAGCGGTTCTTCATCTGGAAACATTCGAGACGTTTCTGAGATTCTCAGCGGTTCTTCGTCTGGAAACATTCGAGACGTTTCTGAGATTCTCAGCGGTTCTGCAAATCGTTCTTCGTCTAGAAACATTCGAGACGTTCCTGAGGTAAGCAGTGGTTCTGTGTCTCTGGGTCAGTTGAGAAGTGATTCGAGGGATTCACTGTCCACAGCGGAAAAGTACTCAAATAATGCTGTGAAACCGTCGTCTCCTCCAGTCGCAGTGAACAGATCCTCAGTGTCAGACAGTGTTGTTGTCTCTTCTGCTCAGAGTTTCTCTTGCTCTAGTGGATCTGTGTCAAACTCTTCAGTGTTTTCCTCTCGCCAGACTGTCGGCTCACATTATCATAGAGAAATCCCTTCAGCAATGAGACGTGAGAGTGCAGAGAGGAGACCACACCAAACCCCCACCACAATTACTTCCGAGAGGAAAAAATGCACTGTTATGTGATTTCATGTGTTACTGATATTAACAAAAGAAAAAACTGACACAGAATTATTGGGTTAAAACTGCAGATTAAGAATCCAGAGCTTCTGTTTGACAATCTAACATAGTATTTATTTCGGTTAAGTTTCATCAATGTACATATTGTAATAATTTAATTCTTTGGTTGTTGGTCATATTGATAAAAAATGTAAAGAAATGTATTGTTTTGGGGGTTTGTAAAGGGTCTATGACTAAATAAACTGTTGTTAAACCTTTGAAATGCACTGGGTCACTTACATCCCTAAATCAATGAGAATTTCCTAAATGTCTGCAGTGTTGTTCACAGTGTCATGATAGTGTAGCCTTTAGTTTAGGTTAAAAATGTCATGTGTTTCAGGATGGTTCTTCTTCTGCTGATGATGCTCTATTAAAGCTCACATTGTGTTTGATTATCTTAACAATCTGTCGCTTTGTTTTAAAAACATTTCATGCTTTGTTGATCATTAAGTCTCACATGTTTACACAGATTCTGTCGCAGGTCGCGTGTTTACTAACACTTGTGTCCTTGTTTTTGTCTACAGGTGTTTGTTTTTTAGTATTTGTCAATAATCCGTTAACTGTGTGATATACTTATCTGAACCTTTGTGATCTTTGAAACTGCCGTATTATTTACAAAAGAATTGAACAAACAAGACAGTGGATTATGTAAACGACATATTTCTGGCGTCATGAATGTAAAGCATGTCTGTCACTGCAGATATTGGAGTCAGTCCTGCGCATGCGCATGCGCTGTGTTTCATTGAATATTAATGAGCGCGCTCGTCCAATCAGACGCCAGTGAATGAATGCGGCGAGTCCAGCACGTTCGCGTCATGCAGCGCGAGCGCAGCTGCTGGTGAAGGCGGTGTGTGGCACGAGCGCAGACGCATCTGAGGTAAATCTACTAAAGCTTCACGTTCGCTGATACTTCACGTTTTTTTCATTTAATGTTTGTCTGTAATTCGTCATGACGGAGCTTTAATGTGCAGGAGATGTTCCGATATAGATTGAATGCTGTGTTTTCATTGTTATTGATGGGTGGATGGTTGAAGCTGCTGTATGTTCATGTAACGCATCTAAAATGAAGACAATTATTGCAACATCACCACATATAACGTTAGCTGCATATATGACGTTTTCAAATCTAACAGCCTTTAACGTGTGTGAAATGCTGAGCGTTTTAGCTGTGGATGAAGGAATTCCCTCCATGTATCGATTTGTTCATCCCGACAGAATCACGCATGTTTATTTATTCATAATCAATTATTCATCGAGTTTTTTTCAAAGAATCTTTGTTCTGTGCGAGCGGAATAAATCAGCGTTTTTCACTGCCTATAAAGGGAAACGCGTTATTGTGTCACATTCACTCGTTTTAACTTGTTTTGCGTCCATCTGCACTGCAAACGACTCGACGCTATCAAACGAAACGCTTCCATCATAATCGGCGCAGTGACGTCACCACCTGCTGGACAGATCGACGCTCGCGCTGATTATACTGGAAGCGTCACTGTGTCGCTCCTTGTGTGTGTTTTGTGTGTTTTCTGTTGTTGTTGTTGAGCTGTTTAATAGTTATGTGATGCATTTTGTTATCGTATTATGTTACAGCAAAGTTCACAGTCACACTGTTGCTCTTCTACTTCACACACATTTATTATCATCTGTTTTAAAAGCGCACTGAAGATGATCTGTGAAGTATGTGTGTGTTTATACAGATATTCAGCCAAACATTGATCTGGTCATTCTATACAGATCTGAGTCTTCATCTGTGTCTTATTCGTCCGGTCGTTTTCTGAATCGGTTTACCCGAAGCGTGTTCTGTCACTGGCCTGGAAGTGCTGTTATTTCATTCAGCATGTCTAGTCGTGCCAGAAATATAAAGGAAAGGTTCAGTCATCTTCTGTCCTGTTTACAGTTCAATCACTGCAGATGCTGTCAAACCCGTTTAAAAGACTTGTGAGCTGTTATTGGACAGAAACACAATCTGTAATCTTGAAGTGTGACATTGGGATCATTTCTATGAGTTAATTACTGTACGGTCAAACACAAATATATAGACGACGTGCACCAGCATACACGACGCTCCTCGTGGTCTCAGATATGACCAATGTGTGATTTGACAGCAGCGACAGTTCTGGTGTTATGTGCTCTCATGATGCTATACAATGTCAAATGCATTTTGCTTCAGTTTTGATCAATCTGAAGTATCAGGACAATTTCTTTTTATTTTGAGTTAATGAGGTTTTGTACAACTCAAACTAATGTGTTTCTGTAAAGTTTTGCTGATCTTCAATGATTCATCTGTTTAATCCTTCAAGCACTTTTGGGTTCCTGCAGTGTGATCCGTATTTTTAGATGTTTGAGCAGTGCACTATAATGACACGAACATTAACACTACAACGCATGCACACACACACACGCACACACACACACACACACAGCTATAATGTGCTCCGTTATGCCTCATCTGCTCATGGCTTCATTATACGGCATCTGACAAAGATGTAGAAATCCGTCAGCAGGTTTGCTGCTTGCAGGCTGCTGTGTGTGTTTCTGTGTGAGCTCAATTTGACAGAAAGAGAGATTAAAAGTCTAATGGAGGAGAGACGGCTCAGAACTGTCTGCTTTCCTTTGAAATGCATTTAACTTAATCTGTTGTGTCCAATATATAATCCAGCAAATGCAAAAGTACAATCCATGTCTACCATTCTGAGCTGTCTATTACTCCGTTTGTAAACTAGAGCGTGTTTACATGTACATTTGTAAAAAATAAATAAGGTAAAAATCTATATTGACTAGTTGATCATCATGATGAGTGATTCTTGATCATCTTAAACCGTGCTCACTGTCATTGGGCATCTTACTGTTGTGACATCATTTCCTGTGGCTTCATTGCAGCAGTATTGAGCTGAACCTCGGGCTTCACTTTCTGAATCAATAACAATCAGCTCGCTTCAGTTCTTTGACCTGTTGTAAATCTTTCTATTGAATACTCGATTCATTTGCTCAGCTGGGTTTCAAAATGAGATTTTCTCCATCAGTAGATGTTGTGTCCAGTAATGAAATGTACTTAGTGGTTTAGAAAGCTGCTCTGTGTTCTGCAGAGTAATATGATGTGACTTCAGATTCATGTGCGTGTCTCTGCGGTGGCTTGGACGCTAATGCGTGTGCCATCTGTGGCGAGATGCCACCTGACGACAGTAACCATGGAGATTCCATAACTAGAGAGTTAGTGATGGAGTTTTTGTTCTGTCTATTTAGTAATGCACGATAAATTATCGACCCATAAATAGTCATTTTTGATGTTATCGATATCGGCCGATATATTATAGCGATAAATCATAAATGATTTCCTCTGGTTAAAGTTCTTCAGCTGCTCACAGTTATAACAAAACATTGTTGATGTAGATACAGTGTGTAGATATTTATGAAGGTGTGAATCATAGGAACAAAAGCACATTGTTTGAATCAGACTGCTGTCTGAATGTTTTCTGTCTTGAGATCTGTTAGACTCGTGGCTGTTAAGAACACTTCTCTGAGTTGCTCTGGGAGAACATCTATCATTTGTTTATTGAATAAAAAAAGATAGCAGAAAAGTTTAAAGGTTAAAGAATCGTAAAGTAGGCTTTGGTACATGATTTTAGTGGGAAAGAATGGAACTAATGGTTACCTTGTTTTCTACAGTGAATGTTTTCAAATTAAAGCAGTTGTCCACTTTTTGCCTTTTGTTTCAGTCTCAGGTAATCTTAAATCGGCCAAAATATATATTATCGGCTTCCAATATTAAAGAAGTATCGGTTATCGTTATAGGCCAAAATGTACATATCGGTGTATCACTAGTCTTTGGTATTGTGATTTAAAATGTATGTATACAAACAATCAAATAAAGTATAATATTCATGTATAGTATTCCTTATCTGGCAATATTTTGATTTCTGAGGTATAACTGTATCAAATAATGATTTTTTGTAGTCTCTTTAAAAAACGTTCACCACAGACCTAAATTCATTCATAAATTGAAATCTGGATTTGAAATGGACATAAATAAGGCCTAAATAATTTCTTTACAATCTCATGTAAAAGAATAACACTGTGCAGTAGACGTAAACATTATCATGTTTTATATTTATGGATCTTTTCTATGATTTATATTGCGTACAGTAGATGATGAGATGAATATAGCAGATTGCATCTGCCTGTACCTGAGAACTTTATTCTGCTTCATTATTTTCATGTGCTGAATGTTTTGTTTATGTTGAGGTTATATAATAGAGTAGACGTTCTGATGCCGCATGAGGTGGTCTGTGTGTTTCTCATCACCTGAATCGCTCAAGTACCGTAGCCACACAACATCTTGGGTGGTACCATGTTCAAGTGTCAAAAAGTGAAGCGGTTGCTAAGCGACTGATCTGTTGCGTTTCTTTGTGTGAGTACCAAAACATTTTTACCAAAACATGTAGAACTGAAAATGACGTAGACGCTCAGTGTATTTACACACAAGCAGGACGTGTGAACACAAACATGCTTGTGTTGTGTTGTGCTACACTATATTGTCATCAGTTTTTTAAATTCCTGAGACATTCTGCTGATGACGATCATGTGTTGTTGGATCATGGCATGGTTATGTGTCTTCTGATGCTAATAACAGCTTTTGTAAAATGACAGCGAGCCGTGACACGCTGGAGAAACCAGAAGCTCCTGTGATGATGAATTCATCTTCCGTCTTGCAGTCTTGAGTTTGACAGCGATGTTAGCAGCATGAGGTATCTGAAGTCGTGAATCTTTAAAATGAGCAGGGATGTGAAACCATGATACTGGAGGCACTGGTCTTTAACAGAGATGTGAATTGTAGAGAACATCTTAAGATCCAGTGTGATGTTTCCGGACACAGATTTAGAATCCGTTGAGTCAGAACCGTTCAGATTCATTTCACTAGAGGCCTGGATTTTCAATGGATAAAAAATGATATTATTCTGTAAAATCATTTTATCAAGGACAAACTCCATCCATCCATCCTCCTCACTTTCTCTCTCTCTCTCTCTCTCTCTCTCTCTCTCTCTCTCTCTCTCTCTCTCTCTCTCTCTCTCTCTCATCTATATCATATATTTCTCCCTGCCATGTCCAGACTATTGACTTTTCCTCTTTATATGTGAGTGTGTGATTTCTTTTCCTCTGGATCTGTGTCTCTGCGTCATTAACACTCTCACTCCACATGTCTGTTGTTTATCCCTGCAGTAAAACTCACATTATTGTAATGAGAAAAATCTCATTACTCGCCCACAGCAGATAAATGCAATGGTGCGTTTCCTCTTTAAAGTTTTTTATTGTAGAATTGATTTAAAAAGCAGGTTAGTAAGAGATGAAATTCCAGCCATGTCAGTGAGGGGTATACTACGCCCGACTCCATCTACACTGTAGGGTAAATCCTGCTGATAAATGTCGTCTGTGCTTTCTTTGTGTCTCAGATTAATCACCAGCTTCATCATGAATTACCTGCGCAGACGTCTGTCAGACAGCAGCTTTGTAGCCAACCTGCCCAATGGGTACATGATGGACCTCCAGAGACCCTCTAGTTCCACCAGCTCCCCGGCTTCCCCGGCCACAGAGCGCCGCCAGCCACAGGGACAACCCGCACAGCCGGCCCCACAGGCTCAGGCTCCGCCCACACAATCGGCTCCGCAGGCCCAAGCCCCGCCTGCTGCCTCCGGTGGGTTCCTCAGCTCGTTCTCCAGCGTGGTGAAGACAGCTCAGATCGCCAGTGCCGTGCATGCCAAAGCGGCCGCTCATGCTGAAGCCTCGGCTGCCACTTCGACCGCACCTCCTGCTAAACCTGCCGTACGCAAACCCAAAGTTCTTCTGGTCATCGATGAACCGCTCACAGACTGGTAAGAAAAATTATAATAAAGTAATATAACCAAAATTACCGATTGCAACTTATTAGCTTGTTTCATGTATTAACTTTAAGGTTTAGGCTTCAATCCGGAAAAGATGAATGTTATTATATGCACTCATGTTCTGATATACGTTGTGCTTCAAGTAAATCTTCCTCAAGTTTTTCTACATATTTTTACTGTAAAGCAAGACAAAGTCTTTAAATGTGTTTTGTACCTGCAGAACACAGCCGTCTTTTACCACAAGATGGTGCAATAATCCATCAGCCCTTTGTCAGAAACAGACTTTCATCAGCAGGTGGCGCTAGATCTCTGTCATGAGCTGCTAGGGTTCAAAAATTGAGTTTTGTACTTTTTAACTAATGACGGTGTTCTAAAAATGCACAAAATCATCCAAACTTAAGTTATTAGTGTTCGGGCTAGTGCGTAAATGTTTTTCTGTAAACGTGTCCTGAAGCAAAATGTCCTTTACCCAGAGACACCTGTCATTGAGATTCACATAATACAAATGCTAGATAATTACTGTGATATCAATGAAAGATTGTTGGCTATGAGGAATCTCTTATGATCACTAATGAATATTTCCAGCTCGAGCTGATGTCATGATGGACTACTCCCACATCTCAGTTCATGTCAAACACAAAAGCCTGAAAGTGAAGTGTGTGTGAAATGAAGGGGAATAGTCAATGATCTCCATTGACTCATGTTGTGTGTGTTGTATTTGTGGATGGACATAAGACATTCATCATGATGGGTGAAATAATGTCATGAGCATTCTGAGCATTTTCTCTCTTCTGTAAAGACACGACTACACACACACACACACACACACACAGGCTTGTTGTTATAGTCCAGAGATAATACAGCTGTGAGCTCAGTGCTCAGAGATTTTGCTGAAATCATTTGACATTTCATGAACAATAGCGCTGTTCAGCTTCAGTAAGAGTGTTTGCTGTCAATGATTTTCAATTTCTCTGAATTTTGTCAGACCTTTAGAAACACATGTGACATGTTTATAAGAATTCATTTCTCATAAGGTTAAGACAGTCAGGTGAATCTATAGATTTCAGGTTTTGAAGTTGATGACACAACACGAGGGTTAAATCCGAGAGCAGATTTGCGTCTCTCTGTCAGCTCTGTGTCTCTCTGCTTGTCTGTCTCTCTCTTCCTCTGTGGGCATTCCTGAACGGAGTCTGGGAGTCGCTGGGAGACGCATTCTGCCCCTGACAGACGCGGCCCCGTTCCCAGCGCTTCTCTACTTCTGTGTGTGCGGACACAATCAGTCAGCTTACAGCATGTCATTGCTCTCTTCTGCTGATCCTCTCGCTCGCTCGCTTTCTGTCTGTCTGTCTGCCTGTCTGTTTCTCTTATAGGCAGGTGCTTTTATTTGCACTGTATTCAAGGTTTATATGTGATCCATTCACACATATGTTGGAAATTGAGCTCATGATGTTGTGGTTGCTAGCAGCGGTCATTGATGAGCTCAATCATAACACATGTGTCTATAGTGTTTGTACAGTCATGATGAATGTGTTTTACCTGTAACTATCATAAATGTTTTGATTGATGGATCTCATCTGTGTAGTTGTAGTATGATTGACAATAAACACGAGCTTGTGTACAGAAATCATTTGTGATTCATTGTCTCTGAGATCTCTGAATCTGATCTGAATCTTTGTGTTTCTCCTGCAGGGTGAAGTATTTCAAAGGACGGCGGCTGAATGGAGAATATGAGATTCGTGTTGAACAGGTGTGTTTGTGTCTAATAATCTCACTTCAGCATCATGACTCTTATTTCTCATTAAATGTTGCAGTCACACATGAAATCACTTACACATGTGCGGGTTAGCCCGCCAGAAAGAGAGAAAACATTTGATTTGTTGTCATGTTAGACGGGTGAGCGTTGGCGTAACGTGATGGAGTTTTACCTACTCGGTGTCTAGACATGAAGTGTGCCAGCACACCGATACCATCTCTTGTGTTACAGTACATCTGTAACCCATTGCACACGTGTTTTTAAAGGCGTTTCCTGAGTCCTGTTGTTCAGGCATGAACGGGAAGCGTGTGTGAGATACGGAGGCCAGACAGCCTCTTTATAACACGTTGGGCTTTTATGAGATGATTTATATGGGCAGTAAAATTAAACAAACAACAATCGAGATGCTCTCACAACACAACTGTTTCATCATTAAAACCACATCAAACTAAATGAGTCAAAACTCCCGTTTGAATCTGATTCTCATTGCATGACATTTTTAAATATCAAAGTACATTTTCACATTTGGTAGATGGTTTTGTCCAAAGCGACTTTCATTGCATTTTATTATTCATTCGTTTCGAAGTATGTGCATGCCACTGGGTTCAAACCCATGACACTGGCGTTGCTTGCGCCTGCTCTAACCACTGAGCCACAGTTTCTATTTGTGCAGTGTCTCTGGTCGACGAGCGACAGTCACCTGACATGACCTACAGCCGGATCTTATGAGTTTATCTCCAGATGATGTTTGTTCTTCAGGCCCCGCTCTTAATAACCCTTCACAGACAACAGATGCCTTGTTCTCGTTCATGCTGTTCAAGCTCATGGCTGTTGGTTTTGTTTACTGACTCCGGTGAAGTGAGAGACTGAACAGGTATGGCTGTTTTTATCCAGCGGCGATTATCGTTCTCTTCAGCTCCGGTCTGTGCGTCAGGAAGAGAACTGTTGTTAATTCAGATAATTGATGGAGCAGCACAATTTACAATCCTGGGCGGTCTGTGATGTTTTCTGGCCATGATGTGAGAAGGAACATCTGCTCCACAGACCTCACCTGAGCTCTTCTGTGCCGTGAAGTCCTCTCAGAGCGGTGTTCTGGAATTCACTCGACATTCCTCACGGTTGCTTATCAATGTCAACAACTCAATCAAGAGGTGTGTTAAATCAAAAGCAGAATATGAATGTAGAACTGAGAAGGATGATATGAAGCGCTTTGATGAGTCGGTATTGTGATGGTTGTGTTTATAATGGTGTAAAGCTCTATTATGTGTATTACTGTATGTACAGTAGGTGATCTAAGCTCAGTCTCTGCTCTGAGAGTTACCCACATCCCTGTATAATGACCAGCTGTATTTTGCTTGGTAGATTCAGTCTAAAATACCACAGTACAGTATAATCAAGCTCATCTGCTGAGTGATGTTTACCACAGTAAAGTTTCCCACAGGACCTTTTCAGCTTCACAGCCTGGTGTGGGCCAAACGAAACAGATATTTCTGTGAATGAAGGACCATTTTTATCCTGTAGGAAGAAAACACCGGAATCAAAGGCCACAGCGTAGTTTATCTCTATCTGTCTTTCTTTGCATATATATATATATATATATATATATATATAATAATACCATTTGGTCTATCATTTTAAAGCACTAAGACCCGTGAAGCAGTGGGCTACAGAGCATTTTAAAACAGCTAACGCTTCACATCGTACCTCTTAGCTGTTATACAATACACTGTAACCCACTGCTTTTTGGGGCTTATCGCTTTATTTTACAGCTCCTAATTCATTATTATATACATATTTTATTGTCATCCCATTTTACAGAATTGTGAAAAGTGCTACAGGAATCAATTGAATATATAGCGAGAGGTGATGTACAGAAGGAATATTCATAGGAAAGGGCAACAGCTGGGCTCTGTCTGTCTAATTTGGGTTGGTATGGCAATGGAGAATATGGTTTTGTCCTGATGATGTCATCGTCACAGAGGTCAGGCATTATGTACTGTGCGTGTTGTGTTTTTAACCCTCATCTGTGATTGGACGAAGGGCACCTTGTGTTCTTTAATGACACCCATTAGCTTCAGTTCCAAAAATACCTGCCAGGACTCCAGATGGGCTTTGAGCTGTGACCGTTAACTCTGTGTGTGTGTTTGTGTGCGTGCTCTGTGTTTGCCATGATACTAAGATAATTGTGTTTTCACATTTGTAGTTGTGTATTTGTTACATGCAGATGTGATTTCAGAGCAAAGGTAAGATGGTGCCCTGTTTCCTGTGCGTGTGTACAGGACGTCTGTCTCGCTGTGCTGCTTCTGTTCAAGTCCAGGGTTAAAGGTCAGAAGATTTTGGACAGAGAGGGTTTGATAGTAGTTGGAAGGACAGCTTTACATTTGCCCTTGGGTCTGATTGGTACAGACAGAGCTGAAGGTTGAAGAGGGAAGTAAACAAAGATCGCCCGTTTGTCCTTTGGACCCTTTCCTGTTTTTCTTTCCCAGGGCAGGAACGGGTCCAAAACCAGTCTGAATGTGTTACCCGGACCGTAACCATGACAGCTTGACCCTGGCACAGTTCCTGTGCCCTTGCCCCATGCCGAAGAGCTGCGTTCTCTCATCCAATCCAGTTGACGGATGGACCTGCCTTCGTGCCAGGCGGCCAATAGGAATGAGCGATGAGCGTTTCCGCTGCTGATTGAGATTCCAGAAGTCTTCACCAAAGAAACGGCCACTGGTTTAATCTGTGTGCCCAATGTGTCGCTGCGTGTGTGTGGCTTGAGTGTATATGTTTGTGTGTTCTGTGGATTGTGTGTCCTTTAAAATGCTCTCTAGACAGAAGGAGCCCAGCCAAACGCACAGATGTTGGGCTTCTGTGGAGAGGACGAGGGCCGGAATCAGGCCAGATCTGTGTCCTTGTGAGAGAGACCTGCTGTTGTGTAAATAAGATGACACAATCACCTCTGCTAGCATCTGTTGAGTTCAGATAGAACAGCAGTTTGATTGTGACACCTGGACTATACCCATCATGTTAAAATGTCTGTTGTCGTCGTTCGCTTCCGGTCAGATTGTTTGATGGAAGCCGCCAGCTCGTGTCATTTCTTTCTTGTTTTTATTTTTGTACTTCTCTTCAACTTCTCGAGTCTCTGGTTATGAGAGTTTGTCTCCTGTTGAACACTCGTGTCTCACTCTCGTTTTCCTTCCTCTGGCTCAGTGTCGTCGTCTCTGTCTCTCACAGACATCTGGCTCTGTCTCTCGGTGTGTGTTTCATGAGTTTAATGAGAGCATTAGGGTTGCCAGGTTACGGGCGTCACATGGTCCTCTCACAGCCCTGCGGTCACAGACGACTCGATTTGTGCTGTGCTCTCATCTGAAGCTTCTGGAATGATCTCTAAACTTCTCTTCTGCATGAAAACACACAACAACACTTCAATCCTAAAATCTCTTCCTGTACACCAGACCAATATTTAGCTCTGTGTCACATTTACATAATCATCTGTGTGTGTGTGTTACAGGCGGAGTTCTCTGAGATCAATCTGGTGTCGGACGTTAACTCCGGCTGTACTGTAGACATTCAGGTGAACAGAGGAGGCAGTAAAGTGGTCAGGTAAGATGCTACACAACCTCATAACAAACATGTCGCACATTTGACATATATGAGAGAAATGGGTTTAACTTGATCTAACAGCAAGTGATGTCACAAATCAACACTGGAGCACAGTATAATGGCTTACATTCTGATTGGTCGATTTAAGAAACATCCATATTATGTGACTGCTCCATCCCAGTGTGATTAAACAACAGTTACGTGCTCTGCTTTCCCCGAATGTTTTAACACCCCATCGTGAAGGGACTGCTCTACTCACAGACAGCGTTCAATGCGTGTGATGCAGATTTCGTCATCAGGACAGTACGCACACCGCAGGATTTCGGAAGAGGATGTTTGTGGATGCTGAGCACAGATACAGATGAACGTGATCTCTGAAATGAATGGAGTAGACGTCAGGAGGTTGTATTGACGCTCTCTCACATTCCTGCCTCCGCCCAGCCGCTGATGAGACAATTCCAGACCTCATTTTCCCACCTTATTTTTCTGTTTTCCACTGTTTCAGCCAGACAGCTTTTTTTCTCACTATTGACATAAAGTCTGGTTAGAAAACCAAACCCAGAACCCGTCATTCAACTCACAGACCGTCTGTGTTCTCATCTATTCTTGAGATTCTAAAAAAGATGATCACAATCATTGACTGACAAAGTCGAGCGACAGTTCTTTGAAGTATGAGACAGATATTGACGTCTGGTTTAAACTGCAGGTGGGATAGTGTAATGTCCGTGTCTCTTGAATGTTTCAAACACTAACAGTGAACATGGACAGTGATTTCTTTAGTTAAAGCCTCAGATATCATCTGGAGAGTCTGCCGTGAATTAAGAGTGATTTGAGCCGGTGTATTAATAAACACTCGGACGTCTGTTTAATCTGCAGTATAACACACACCTCTCTCAGTTACACATGTGTGTGTGTGTTCATACCTGCTTGACTTACTGTGATATCTCACACGACTAATAATACATGACACTATTAATACTGTAGTGATTCTGAACATTACTGCTGAGACAACCTTCACTGTACTTCAACAAACCTGAAATTCACATGTGTGTGTGTTGTGTGTAAGATGTGTGTGTTGGGGGGGTCGCCTGTGTCCCTGTCATCTGTGTCTTCTCAAATGAACCTCCCTGCACATGTGTTCAGTGTGTGCCTCAGTACTGTCACATACATGTCGTTCTGCTCATGATGTTCATGTGCAGATATTTCATTTGGGGGAGAGAAGAATGATGCCAAACTATTTTCATAGCCCTATAACAACAGCGGTCAGAGAGTCACAGTTTCCAGAGGACATTATTCATATCGAGTCTGCAGCATGAGATGGGTCATTTCAGACATGAGACATGAAATAATCACACTGAAAGCACACACTTTTGATCTATTGTTGTAAACCGGGTGATTTTGAGATCATTGAACTTCATTTCCATCATGTGTTAGAAAGCTGAAGGTCTCATTTGTGGAGTTTGTGATGAAGAAGAAATCATCCTAGCGACAGGCTTTGCGTTTGAAGATCGAGACTGAATGTTTGGATGAATGTGATGTCTGCACGTTTATTTGAATCAAAGTCAGATGTAAATCTCTCGTGCACTGATCTCAGAGCAGTGTGAAATGAATGTGTGTGTATACTATATAATCAGGATGAGTTTCTCCGTGAACGCTCGGCATGTGCTCGCGCAGTGACAGATATGATCCTGCAGCTGTTGTGTTCAAACACTACTGTACTGTTTTCAAGCTCTTGCATTCTGTACTGCTGATATGTCCTGACTGCTGTGTGTCAGTTTCTGATGATCATCCGAGTGTGTTTATAGAATAATGGCTGTTTTATCTGAATAAATGATCACATGTGATTTTCTGACTTGATTCTCTAAATGTCAATTTCTGTGTCATTGATTTTCCTTTCGATTTCCATTTGGGTTCCAGATCGGTCAAGCCAGATTTTGTCCTCATTCGACAGCACGCCTACAGCATGACTCCAGGAGAGGACTTCAGGAATCTGGTGATCGGTCTGCACTATGGAGCCGTTCCCAGTGTTAACTCTCTCTTCTCCATCTACAACTTCTGCAGCAAACCCTGGGTGGTGCGTCTTCTGCTTTATAGCCTATTCGCACGGGCGTCACATCAGACACTGCTGATATCAGAATCCTTGTGATTAATACAGCCACTTACAGGGAATTAGAGAAACGCAGTTTATCAGTCAGATTTATTACGAGCCTTCACGAGGGAGGATAAAATTCACAGACTGCTTTGTAGTCAGGGGATATTTATTCTGTGATTTCTAAAATCCTATAAATAAATGCACTTCAAATAGCACTCTTATTCTTTCTCCTAAATGCCAAACCCCACACACAGGATTGTGGGATGTTTTTCTGGTTGAAGTACATCTGTGCTGCAGAAATCAAAAAGACATCAAGTTTCTCAGTAGACGGAGCGGTGGTGTTTGTTTTTTAGAGAACATGGCGTTTCCGGACTCTTTGCAAGTCGCTTTGGATAAAAGTGTCTGCTAAATGACTACATTTTTCAGGTCTCTTTGCTTCCTCATTGAACTCCATTGAGCAGATGATGTTACACAAGCTTAGACCAAACAGAGCATCAGACAAAACATCAGAGTAGATATGTGTGATAAGCTCTGAGACATGTTGTGTCTTCTGTATGTTGCAGTTCTCACACATGATCAAGATCTATCACTCGCTGGGTCCAGAGAAGTTTCCTCTGAATGAGCAGACCTTCTTCCCCAACCACACACAGATGGTGAGTGTCTCGCTTTCACACATATTATTCACGAGTTCACCATATTGTCAACAATATGCTTCGCATCGCAATCCCCTCGTCCAATAAATGAAAAATACAAACTCAAAACTGTTTTTTTCATCATGTTTATTATAAAAATATAAAACAGAGAAATTAAAAATCAAAACATTCTTTAAAGGCCCTAATTGTAATATGGTCTCCTCTTTATGGAATTGTGCACACACACTCAGGATTGATTTCAGCTTGATGTTGGTATTAATCAGACAGACAATATTTACATGTTATAAAAACATGTGTTGGAGGTTGAGATGATGATAATGTTATTTAAAACCAGCAGTCACACACGAACATTTTCATCATCATCATCATCTCAGCCTCCAACTGCAGGAATGAAGCAGAACATCTGTGATGTGAAACGTGAGTTTAGTTGTAAAAAACCTACAATTATTATATCAGATATACGTCAAGATCTACACACGTTTACTTTGCTCATGTGGGGCAACATCATCTAACAGAATCATATCATGTACGCTCAGAGTTTAAGAAAATAATTTAAGGTTGGCACATCATGTCTTTCTCTTCAGGAAAAAGGGCTGGCAGTAGAAATATCTTAAATCAATGTGAGATAAAACTGTAAAACAAACGCATTTAGCTGAAGGATGTATCAGTCTTATCTGTAATTTCTTCTTTAATGTAATAAAAAAAACTAACCAAGGATTCAGTCAAAACATAATAGCTTATATCATAAACGGCAAGAAAAACAAAACAGAAAAAAAGCATCCTTGACTCTGAACTTGTGCTGTAAAGCTCATTTAACAGTTCTACATCATACAGTGTCTATAATAACTGCTGTGGTTAATTAAACATGTACATTATACACATAACATATACAGTATATATATATATATATATATATATATGTGTGCAAAAAATGAACATTACAGCACAATCCAGAGGAAAACAGAGACGATTCATAAATACAGTATAAATCTTACACATTTATATATATATATGTATATATCTGAGTACATACACAATAGCAGTTATTTTTGTATTTTTAAATGTAATACGTTACTAAAAAGATTCATGGATTATTGCCTTCATAAATTATAATATATTTAATCTTTCTGAATGGTTTCGCAGGTCTCACACAGAACGGGTGTTTACTGGAAGCATTATGCAGAGTAATGATGTGAATTGTCCATTAATCGATGTCATTGATGCACTGGATGACATTCAGTCTGTGTTCTTGTGATGGTTTCTGTGTCTGTTAGCACCAGAAGCGCTACCATGTGTGGACAGAACTCGTGTTGACGCTGTTTTGACGTGTGAATGTGGTTGAGTGGGAGAATGGGACGGATGGTCATGAGCTCACGGGTCGGTGGTGTTGATGGTGACTTTATCTCGATGGGTCGTACCCCGGTACCAGCTGCAGTAGCCCTCCTTCTGCTGGATGCAGGCGTAGTGACGGGACTGGTAACCAGGGTAACCGAAGTGGGACAGCATGTCCGTCCACAGGCATTCGTTCTTTGAGGTCACAAAGCAGGGCAGATAGTGACATGGTTTAATCTATAAAGAGAAGAGATGAGTGACAGGTGAGTGAAATGACACGAGCTGAATTAATGTCACATCTCACATGAAAGCAGAAGGATTCTAACCACAGTCATGTAGGATGCCTTTTCTATACCTGATGCTAATGAGCTCGCTTCTGCTTGTGAATCTGAGTGTCTTTGAAAGATGTTTTATGTCTCTTAGAAAAGTCAAATGATGTTGATGAGTGTAAATTCAATCTGCAGGTGTCATATGAATGCAGGTGCGTTCTCGTTCATACGGTGAACGGCTCTCGTCTCGGTCTTTATTGAAATGTATGAGCATAAATATCCATGTTTTTCTCCAAATTCAGTGTCTTTTGGTATGTGATGTGACATCATAGTGTCATGAATAAAACTAAACTTTAATGTAAAACATATCAGCAACACTTAAAATATATTCGGCAGATAACATATCAGAAAAACATGTATATAACATAGTCCTGATCCATATGAGATATACTGTATGTCCATTTCTGTAAAGAGTGTGAGACAGACAGACAAAATCTAACATCTCCCATGATGCTTCACTCCAGTCTGACATTACAGCGGAGAACATCTGCTCATCTCTTAATGGTTCAGAAAAGTTCTTCATGCGAGTCCAAACCGACACGTGTCTCGGCTTGACTTCTGAAGCAACCGTTTGAAGTTAAACCAGTGCCAAACATCTGGATTCAAGAGAGAGCAGTACAGCTCTTTAAATGACAACTGAAGGAACGGGATGATTTATTCAGCACACACGTGTGCGTTTATGTGCTGCGCTGTGATTGGACGTTGACCCGTCACTCACCCTGCAGTTACAGCCCAGCTGATAGCGATGATTGATGCCTTTCTTCTGAGCCAGAGACAAACGTTCCCACCTCTCGTTGAAGTTACACAGACCGGTGTAGACTTTACCGTCATGAACGCGACCTGAAGGAGATGAAGAGTAAATCACATCACTGGTCATGTTTCTATACAGGACAGATATCAAGGGCGGCTTTATAAATATAATGTATAGGATTTGCCTGAAGCGCTGCCGGTGGGTCACAGAGGCTCTTTTGATGCTTATTTATAGTGTCTGACTGTTTGTGGCTTATCACTTACAGGACACAGCATCATAACCTCTGTGACAGGTGCATGTCATGTGCTCACAGACCGACCCTCCGCCGGCAGAAGAAAACAAGCTGCTTTACATTATTCCAGTGGATGAAAATTCTGAACAAATAGAAACGTATTCTGACCTCTCTTCGACTGATTGATCTTTATTATATCATGAGAAACATTTCAGTGACCGGTAGTTTATATTGTTGTATAGTTTAAACGTGTGGTGATGACATCACAATCTCACCTGTGATCAGGTACTGATATTTGTTGATGTCAAACTTGACTCCACACATACTATCAGAGTCATGCGTGTAGATGTACTGCACGTGCTGGATTTTCTCAAAGCCCTTATACATCTAAAGAAAAGAAAAGAGAGATGAGAATGACTCGACACACCTGATCTTGAAGCTGTACATTTTGTCCCATATGAGAAATTTGCACTGGCACGCAAACATTCTGTATGTTACAGGAACACAAACTCAACACTTTCAAACTGAGCAGTTTATCAGAAACGAGTGGCGTTACCTTCATCTGTTTGACGGTGTAGCGCAGGGTACCAAAGGGGCCGTCGTTTATAAGCTTCTTCCCCACAATTTTTGCTCTGATGACTGGAGACAGACACACACACACATTCTGGTCAATGTCAGTGTTTACCGTGAGGCAATCCCACTATGCACTGCAGTCACCTGCAGATAGTTTGTCATGTTCTCTCAATTTATTCTTTAGGAAAAGTGTAACGCGGTCTTATTCTGGGTCCCTCAGAGAGCAGGCCGTGTCAATACGAAAGGCCTCTTTATAATCCCCAGCGGCAACCTGATCCGTGCGTCCTTCACATTCCTCTGATGAGTCGACTGATCTCGGAACAGTCTTGACATCTACAGCCTCATTTACATCTGTAACATGTCCAGATGAGACGAGTGAGCGGCGGTGTGCGTTTCACCTGCTTTCACGGAGGTCATGTGACTAATGAATGTTTATCTTTCACTGCTGGAATTTCCTTCCCGGAATTCTTTCAGGCTTAAATTCCTCAGACCAGAAAAAAGGAGGAACGCTTCACTCCTGCAGCTTACATGGAAAGCTCTAGAACTGCGTTTCAATCATCATTATCTTCATCGCCCTTCACTCGCTGCTCATGTCATTTTAAATCTCTAAGACTTTCTTAGTTTCGCAGAAATCTCATCCTCTTACACAACTTCAGATCGACCGATGTCAATTATACTGCTGTGGTGTTTTTACTTTGAGACGTTTCTTTTAATGTTTGTGTGAGCACATGACACACCTGAATCCTGTTTTTCTAACAGATTTAACCTTGAGGTCATCTGTCATGAGACTGTGGCTTTCATCACCTCAGCCAGGGGTCGAAGTACATTGAACTCAAGTGTAAGAATGGCTCTGATTGGCTGTTGACCTTGCACATGGTCCGTGACATCAGCGTTATTCTCTTGTGATCCCTTGACCTCACCTGCCACTTCCTCAATTGGTTTCTATGATCTCTCTCGCTCAAACTCTCTCTTCTGCTCGCTCGAGTTGACTCTGGGGCGGCTGTTAACGTTTATGTAACCTAATTCTGAAAAGCAGGCTTGTGGTATGACTACCACCTGACCACCCTCAGCCTGGCCCACGGGCGATGATCTATATTTGAGATCCTGACCCCCCCCATAACCCCTGTGAGTCACACATGAGAGCTCAGAGCCGTACGCCTGCTGTCACTCGTGAATATTCATCAAGCGCTCAGCGTTTCATGAAAGTAGATGGAAGGGTTCTGTGAGAGTTAAATGATGATGAATCCTCCTCGTCGTAACTCCTCCCTTGTCAAATAAATTCAGTGAGCTACAAAAAATGATGAATGTTTTTTCTGAGTCGAGCATCACATGTGACAGTGCTTCTGCTGAAGACATGAACGCTTGTTTTAAAGATGTTTCAGGTTTAGACCAGTTAAGAGCTGACGGTTCACCCCTCAATCCACGTGAATGAGTCGTTTCAATTGCCTTCAACGTTCATGCCAACGTTATACTGCAGGTACACATGTGTGTGTAGGTTTGAGCCCGGTCTCGCATTAAAAATTTCGCTTCCTAGACGCGGATTGTTGATTGACTTGCGTCAGAGCACGAGCACGCATATCCCAACTAACATCCATCCAGATACTAAACTATCCGCATCGTCCTAAAACTTTGACCATCACCATACATAACTCTTTGAAGAATTAAATAGCTCATTTATCGCAAACCATCGCGATATGCACATATGCGGTATTTCGATATATTGCACAGCCCTAGTTCTCGGGCACCTTTGACTACCATTTAATTCATCCTAATATGGTAGTCAATGATGTCCCAGAATTGAAAATGACTAACATTCTTCCAAATATCTTTCTCTGTGTTCATCGGAACAACGGGATTTATACAAATATATGAAATGACATGAGCGTGAGTAAATGAAGACAGCCCTTTAAGGAGAAAAGATAAGGATGGATGAAACAATGATGACATTTAAGGATCTGACCACCACACATCAAAAACTGTGTGAATAATTGAGTTTTCAGACACAAAGATACTAAAACGTGTTCTTTGCGGTGATGCCATATCAAACCTTTGACTAAATAGTTTTTCTTTGTTTATTTTTCCTATAGAAGCATGTATGCAACCGAAAGAACACTTCAGGTATCTTTATTTTTAAGAGCGAATCAGCCTGAATCATAAGCTGAAGAAGTGTTTTGTGCAGTCTTGTCCATCAACAAGCGCTGTGAAACTCCCATCAGCCCCTCAAAATATGTTCAACATGGCAAGAGAAAGTAAAGGCACATTCTAAGCTGTGAAAGAGATCTGGCTCCCGGCCACGGATTCAGACACGCGAACAAAAGTCCGGCACAAAGTCACAGGCTTCTTTCATAGAGCGTGAATACCACACAGCCAAAGTCAGATTTTATGGGACATCTCAATATCTGGTTCATCCACAAACGCTCCGATCAGTATTCAAGTCAAGAGCGAGCTCTAAACCAGACTGGATTTCACTCGAGCCCACACAGTTTCATCTGTGCCAGCGAGGCCTGGAACGCTCCGTGTTGGCGTACGCCGCCTTTGCTAATGAGCTTAAACCAAACAGTTTGTGGGTTTGCGCCGTGATTCCCCGTCAGATGAAAGACGGCTGCTTGTCACTCCGTGCGTGGAGCAGAAAAGCATTTCATTAATTCACTGTGGCGTGAGTCAGGACGCCTGTTTCAGAACCTGCTTTATCTGTGACGTACTTCACTGTGGACACATTCGATTTGATTTATAGGGACCTGATGAGGATGAAGAATAACAGAGCGTTTTAACTTTTTACTATAGAGAAGATTCAAATATTTATTTTTCTGAAAATAGATCTTCACTGTAAACATTACTGTATCACCGGCAGAAGTCTGCAACAGTTTGTTCAAAGATGAATGAATATTATACATTAACACGTCTTTATCTTTACAGAACGAAACGATAAAATAACAGCCTCGTGCAAAGCATTCTGGGAACTGAAATTAGAACACAAAACCAGAAAAAGGTTTTAAAGACGTGTTAACGTTTAATATTCATTAATCTTTGAACAAACCGATGCCAATAAATGAGATCAATATAAATCTACAGTAAGATACTGGCTGCACAACTACAGCAAGAACGTTTACAATATGCTCAATGAAGAGTTTGTTTACGCTTTTACAATGTTTGAAAAACCACATTATTATTGTGTTAGTTCGCTGTATATTTTTGAGTTATCATTGCTTTAATCGAAACAAACCAGCATTAATTGTAATGCACAATAAAAACACATTATTTTAGTTATGTCATTTTGTAAAGAAACTCTTTATATATTTGAATATCACTTTAATCTGAACTCTACTTAGATATCAAGTTTTTTTCATGAGCATCCTCTAAAAGTTTGTTGGCTACTCCATAAGCAAACACTTATTCATCCTCCAGATGATTATAAGAGAATCTTCTTTCTCCATAAAACACCAGAACAACACTCGTGTCCGTCAGGATCCAGATGTGATAAACCTCTGCTCTGCTCTGTTGCCATGGAAACCTTTAAACGTCAGTCGCTCCGGTAACTGCGCGAAACTTTGCGCTTCTCGTGTTGTAGTTGAAGCGCGCGCGGTGACGCACTTTGATTCATGAACGACACTCGGAGTCAACGAAGCGCGCGACACCGCACACAGATTGACGCGCGTTAAATAACACCGCGATATATTGTACGACGAGCACTGTGATCATAACGTGAATGCGCGCATCACTCACCGATGTCCGAGTGGCAGAACGCGTCCTGCGGATGCGACATCGAGCACGAGCACGCGTCCGTGCTCCGGCACATTTGCAGACAGAAGAGGAATAACACGACACAAGACTTCATCCTGCAGTGTGATGCGATCTCTACAAGCTCCCGCGATCCGTGCGTTACCTCTCGCGTGCTCACTGCTGTCAGTGCGCGGCTGACGCCGAGTACATATAGTGCGCCCGCGGTGACGTCACGCCGCCGGCGTCCAATCCCAGAGCTCGCCGCTGAGCATTACAGACGCATGACGTGATGATGGAAGTGAGGTTTTCAGGTACAGACGCTCATTTCCAGCGTGAGGCTGCAGATCGAGCTGGAACACTGCGGCTGTCATGGAAACACACACACACACGTCAGTGACATGCTGTTATTATGGGCTGGGGTAGATGCAGGACATGAGCTCATTTCTCATATATAACGTTTGGACACATTCTCACTATTCTATAATAATAAAATCATTCACACACATGGTGATGTCATGAGCAGAAGAGTGTCTTTGATGCAGCCGCTCTCTTATTCAGCACATTAAAGCAACACTTGAGTCAAAGTACAAATAGTGAAAGTAACCATTTACATTTAGTCATTTAGTCAAGACGCTTTTATCCTAATTCAAGGAGCAATGAGCGATATGTCATACAAGAGCAATAGTACAATACAGGTGCTAATAAAAAAGTTACTAGATTCAACAAAAACTCGACCTGTTGAGAGAAGAGAAGAGAGAGGGTTAGTGTACATTTTGACATATATATATATATAATATATTAGAATATGACTTGAGTAAAAGTTTTAAAGTAACAATTGCACGTACGTACCTTTTCAAGTACTTTCTATATTAAATCTACTCAAGTATTTCAAGTAAATTTGAAGCAAACATAACATTTTTTATTTTTTAGCACAAAGATAAAAATGGTGCTTACATTTGAAAAAGCTCTTTCTCAAGCGCAGTTGTTTTATCTGGAACATCATGTCGCCAAATTACTAAACCATCAAAATTAAAGTTCAAACCACATCTTTACTTATAACTTTATACAAGGAAAGTTCCCCTTTTTGCTCTTGCACATGGAGATTTAACCAATGATTGGTTTCAGCATTCTCTTGGTGACCGGATCGCCTGACTTCAAAACATTTTGTTCAGGAAATGTAGTGGAGTAAAGGTAAAAGTCTGCAGAAATTTAAAGACTCAAGTAAAGTACATATACTCCCAAAAAAATGTAAAAGTAATGCACTTCAGTATTTTTACTTCGTTACATTACAACACTGGCCTCATGGGATTCATCTTGTTTCTAGCTTTGGTTTTATACACATCATTGAAGCATCAGTCCTCAGATTCAGACATACTTCACTAATGCTTTTCCTGTGGTTTGTATTCAATTTGTATAACGTGACAGTTTGTTTAATAGTAGACGCTCGTTGTGAGTATTTCGTCATTCCACAAATATTTCAATACGATTACGTCTGAGCCGAACATTCTTCATTTATTAGAGTATGCTGAGGTGCTGTTGATTCAGTTATGAAACCACAGAGACGTTCTGGTCTGACGGAAAATAAAACTGCTATATAAATACACACAAGCACAGTATTCTTGCACATTAAAAACATCAGAGTTTCATATGGGCCTGTTAACCAAATCCCATAATCCTCCAGTGTGGGTCTGAACTGACGAATTAGTGTAAATAATGTTAATCCTCCCTGCGGCGCTGGTGGAGATGTCACACACTCATAATTCACTTCTGTTTCTTTACTGTAACACTCATTCTGTAGGTGTGGAAGGTCACAGAATATTTGTAAAATTATGATTTCTTTTGAAAGTGTGTGTCATTCAAGTTTACATCATACTCTTCTTATCTTGTACAGCATCAGTGTCAGATGTTTCATTGTTATTTCATGTTTATTGTGTAATGTGTTCATGTTTGCTTAACCTTCAGAGTGATGTTGAAAGCACAGATGTGTGCACAAAACTTCAAACATACGCTGGCATTTACACATCCATTCTCTCTCATACACAGCGGCACTGTTTCTGGGACATTTCTAACACACATATACAACACATACATGTAGCTGTTTATAAAACATGATTTGTGATTTTTATAGCAGTTTCGTATGGTACGGTACAGCTCAAAATAATAGATGTTCAGTAGTTTGTCTAAATCTGGTGTTTTCTGTGAGATGATGTTGACGGATCGGGGGATAAACAGGACACTTAAGCATGTTTTATTTAGCATGGCAGAGTCTAAACTATAAATAATTCTGTAAACAAATTTGGACCTGAGGTTGCCTTATGGAAAGTTTCAGGAGAAGTGTTTATTTGACATCAGTTAACTTGTGTTTGCTTTACAGAAGTGTGTGTGTGTGTGTGTTAGAGGAAATGCCTGTCGTTTTATAGATGAACAGAGGAGCTCCGGGCACCAGAATCCCAACGGGGTCTCCGTCTGACTCACGGGGATGTCCAGAGTCCGTTCTCATTTTGTGTTGGTCAGTGTGGAATGTTCACTGTGATGTTTAGAGGAGGTTATATATACCGTACACTCCTAATAAGGGAACGTTTGACTGGATAATCATAATTCCCACCTTTAGCTTCATAAGACACACGGTCACATTCATGCTTACAGTGTCTGATGATGTCACCGTGCCGGTACACAAATTGTGTGTGTGTGCGCCTCTCATGGGTAACGGGTTGAGGATGATTATGCTGGAGATGAAGAGTGAAGGGTCAAAGGTCAGTGGGAGATGCGGGTGGGTGGAGGAAACAGGAGGCGGAGCTCCCACAGGAATCTCTGTCTGTATATAGACACAAATGAAACTTCCGCTAATTCCCTCATTCTGATTTACAGTGGACAGATTTGTCTTGAACATACCAGTGGGACATGCTTGAGAAAACTCAATATGTTTCTCTCTGTGAAGACCACGTCTAGTCATACACACCTTTCATTCACACACCCGACATGCAATGTCATTCATTTGATTCAGAATCAACGTTCAAATCAGACATTTGGCTGGTTTCATGTTATTTTACTGGACATGCGGCTGTTCCTGTGACCTCTAACCTCCAGAGGAAATGAGGTCATATCAGTCTATGGCTGTGTCTGGTTTTGGAAGGCTGCGTCCTCCGGAGGACTCATTAGAAGCCTGCTACGTCATTGAGGCTGTCCTGTTTCATATAAGCAGGTAGGACACTCAGTATGCACCGTTCTAATGCGACCTGCTTTCCCCAGAATTCTGAGGACACATGAGGTGTATCCTTCATTGCTAGAGATCGGCCAACGTCTGTTATTTGAATAAACCGCACATTCAATCCTATATGTGTCGTTTATATGTCAACAGGTTACAATTTGTGTCACGCTTTTTTATCTTAGCAGGCAGGTGTAGTAAATAGGTTTACAAGTGTTTAGTGATTTTTAAACGTTTAAAAACAGTAAGACAAAACATTTTACATTTGTTGAACTCTTCTGTCATCGCTTAGGGTAGAAAACAACCAACTTTCTAGGTCTTAAAATCATGTAGAAATAATTTTCATGTATTTGACAGGTGTGCGAGTGCAACGTGTTGTCATAGCAACGTGGTACTTCCTGTTTACTTTTCTCCCAGTATGTTTTATGAAGGACGTTTAATTCCAAGTTGAGAGTCCTCCGTATACCACATCCAGACCCCTGGAGGACACAACCTTACCAAACCAGACACAGCTTGTGAGTGGATCTCCAGTCAAGTCACATGTTCTGAGCCGATTTCATTTGGAGAGGGATCTCATATTGTGCTTCACATTTGTAGATGTGATCAGTGATCTGTTTTAGAGAGTAAAGGGATCAGCTGGAGTGAATGCTGGTGTTGTGTCAGAATCTCACACTGATGTGTGAAGAGGAATGATTCAGTCCTGCCAACGGGAATCTCACCCTACACTCTCTCTCTCTCTGTCAGGGTTCAGGTGAATGGAAAACAGTGTTGTGAATCCATTTCAAGTCTGGAAAGTATTTTTTGTTAATTGTTTAAACAGGAAAAGCAAACCTCAGTAGGGTCTGTGGTGGGCCGCAGCAAACTGGAACATTTTTGTAAGAAGGGAAACCAAGTGACGTTTCCAGTAAACTTGTAAATATAATGAGTGTGTTGAATGCTTTTACGTGTCCTTCACTCACTTCATACAGTCATGTGAGGAATTGTGTGACAGTGATTTCAGAGTTTTGTGTGTCTGTTGTGTGACGGTGGGCTGTGTTATTGATTCCTCCAGTAATGATCTGATGTTCATTCATGTCACGTCACTGTTCTGGGATCAGAGCTGCGGTCTATCTGCTGTTAGTTGAGGTGTGTTTGGTCAAGGAATGACTATTTGTCTGTGTAGAGTTTAGTCAGGATGAAACCAGTATGAAGCCAAACAAGCTGTTATGTCAGAGAGCAGTTACAGTAAAGAGCTCTGCTTCTGTCTGTTTCAGATGGCCGCTGCTTCATTTCCAGTGGTGGTCAAGATGGGACACGCCCATGCCGGCATGGGAAAGGTATGTCATCGCACCATACTCTGTTTTGATTGGTCGGTTGGGTTTGTCTTACTGATCTAATCATCAATATCTAAAGTAGCTTGACCTTGAGACTAGAAATAGCTTGACCTTTGTGACCTGCCTGAACCCCTGCAGTGACCTCACATCCCCCTGTCATTGTTTGATAAATGTGGAAGTGGAAAATGATGTGTGTTTTGACCTCATACATTAACATGTAGAGTAGTGAGTGCAGGTCACTGGGTTGTTCCTGAAACCCACAAGACGTCCTCAGATTATAATGTCTGTTTAATGTGTTTGTCTGACAGATAAAAGTGGAGACAGCCAATGATTTTCAGGACATCACCAGTGTAGTTGCCATCGCTAAGACCTACGCCACAGCCGAGCCATTCGTGGACTCCAAGTATGACATCCGCATCCAGAAAATCGCCAACAACTATAAAGCATACATGTAAGAACCATAGACGGGAGAAAATATGGACGTACTGTCTGCGACATCACCTGTTGGTTTCTGATGAGGTGTTTTGAACCTTAAAGTGGGCGGAGCCGGCCATCGCCATCTTAGCAGCGCATCACTCCCATCAAAAGCGCATCAAAAGTGTGCGTGCTTGTCTGTGTGTGCATATGTGTCGGGCGTATGTGTGTGTTGAAGAGACAAAGAGTCAAACCCTGGTCTGCTGTGATCAGACGCCTGGACACACTGATGCTTCATGTCAACAGGAGTTCATGGGAAAAGACTTTAGTGTATCTCTGAAGAAATGTTTGTGTCATCAGTCAGACAGAGAAACAAATAAACACCAGCATCTGTTGTGATGAGCAATGTGTGTGTGTGTGTCTGTCTCTCCGTCTGTCTGACTGTCTGTGTGTTTTTCAGGAGAACATCTATCTCAGGTAACTGGAAGGCAAACACAGGATCAGCTATGCTGGAGCAGATCGCTATGACTGACAGGTGACACACACACACACACGTGTCATCATTATCATCACACACACATGTAGATGTTGACATTGAGCGTGTGTGAATGTGTTGACAGGTATCGTCTGTGGGTGGACTCGTGTGCTGAGATGTTTGGAGGTTTGGATATCTGTGCTGTCAAAGCCGTTCATGGTAAAGATGGCAAGGATTATATCATAGAGGTTTGTCCTGTCACACACACACACACATCACGACACTACCCACAATCCCCTGAGGCATCACACAGATGTACTGGAGATCACTGGACATGTTTGTGTCTAAACTTGAGGAATCAGACACACACGCCGGTGATGTCAAAATAAACAAACGTCAGACAGTCGGGTCATGTGTTGACCTCATTCATCTTTTGTTTTTGAATCAGTGATGGTGGAAGTGTCATGTGTTATTGATTATATAACTGCTTCTGGATCAGTTCAACTGGAACGTCAAACCAGAAAGAGCTGGAATGTCCACACGGCACTTCCTGTTGTTATGATACCTGAAGTCAGCAACCTCTGCCGACCGTGTGTGTGTGTTTTATCTCTGGCATTAGTGTGTCAGTGTTAGATTGTGTTGCATTAGATCACAGTATGACTTCATGGGTTTGGTTTGATTAGATACGACACTGAACATGCGAGCGCCAAAGCAAACAGAGTGATGTCAATCCTGATTCACTTCTCACATCACCCAATAAGGTGTGATTCTCTCTCCCTTACTGAATCACTGTTACACATCTCACAGGTTTAACACATCAGTGAAATCTATTGAAATGTGTTCATGAAAGAAAACTATGAATATGTTTCCATGGCAACTTTTATGTTCCTGTCATAAAAGTAATGAGGTTGAGTGTCATTACCTACTTCATACGTCTTGTAGTGTCTCACACTTGATCAATTGCTTCTTAACTAGACATCAATTTGATTCAATTTAAATTACAAGCCTATAGCGCTTTTCACAATGTGCTTTGTTCCAAAGGAAATAAAAATAAAATCAGAAAATGTCAAATACAGGACAGAGCATGGTGTTGTAGAACAGCGATGTTAACGGAAATTTCTTAACCTTAAGCTAATCTAACATCACTGCACTTCAACGCAGTTTGAAAATGATTTATTGTGCAATAACAAAGAAAATGTCTTCAAAGGTTCACCCCGAACACTCCGGGCAGCAGTTATCATGAATGTGAAGTTGAAATCCTTCTGTTGTATTTCATAATGTGTTTGACAATAGCGCCACTCAGTGGCCATAGCTGTATACTGCAGTCTGAGCTCACGCCTGTGTGTGTGTGTGTCAGGTGATGGACAGCTCCATGCCTCTGATTGGTGAACATGTTGAAGAGGATCGACAGCTCATCTGTGATCTGGTCATGAGTAAAATGGCTTTCTCTCTGTTGGGCATCACCACACCACAGACGTCATCCACTAAGGTTCAGTATCACTGTCACTGAGTGATGTCATGCTGTGCGTGCGTGTGTATTAAACTGATGTGTGTGTGTGTGCAGTCTCCCGCCGGGCCGCAGACGACTCAACCCAAGCGGGCGCGCTCTGCCTCTACCTCACCCAGCCAGGCCTTCCAGCCGGGTCCCATTCCCGCCGCCGGACCCGGCACACAGAAACAAGCGCCACAGCTCAAGTAAGATCAGTCCACCTGTCAATCATTCCATCTCATGTAGACACACCCACAACTCCATCCACCCCTCCATGACAGCTGTCAATCATTAGCTGAGTGATAAGCGTGTGTGTGTGATTATGTTTCAGTAAATCCCAGTCGCTCACCAACACCTTCAGTGAGACGCTGCGGGGAAACGTCACAGACGACGAGGCCAAAGCCGAGACCATCCGCAGCCTGCGGCAGTCCTTCGCCAGCCTCTTCTCTGACTAAAACACACGCACGCACGTACGTACGTACACGCGTGTGCTCACGGAGATTGTGTTGGTCTGACGGCAGCTGTTCTTTCATCATCTGCCGTTAGATGAACATCATGTCTCGCAAACAAAACCCACTCCACTGACACTGATGAGAGATTCATACAAACCCTCTGCTTTATGACTTTCATTCAACATCTGCGTGTGTGTGAAAAAGACAGACGTAAAGTCATGATATACTGTAGAATCTGATGCAATCAGACTCATTGATAACGTATCAACCAGCAATATTGTCATCTGTACTGCTGGAGTCAGTCTTCCACACTTCAGTTTCTTCCCTTTACCAACTCTCACAGCTTCTCTCTCTGTTCTTCTTCAATATCGGCACGTGTGTCGGGGAATTCGCCTCCTTTACACCGCAGCAAATACTGTATGAGGGGAATTGTTGCAAAGTGCATTTGAATTCTTATGAAGCAATGCAGAAGAACCATCAGAAGATTCTTGATCTACTGAAATGAAAGAAGCCGTTTATAATCCATCACATGAGCTCTTGATAACACGTTACAGATGTGTAATATTGTCAACACGCTTCCTTCACATGTGTGTCGTTCATATTGTACAGTGTCTGAGAATCCAGTGAACAACCGTTGGTTTTCCTTCGGCTTGTTGAAATGGACCAAATTCTGAAAATGAATTTGTGGTTTCCCCTGAAATGGAGTCGTGCAGTTAAGCCATAAACAACGGAAGAAGAGTCTTTCCGTGGACGTGTTCGAATGCTTTAATGTGTCATTGATCGTGTGTTCATGCGTCTGAAGATGGTGATGATGTTAATAATGTGAACTTCTGGACCAACTCTTTCTTATGTGAATCGTTGTAACGCTTCAACTCTGAATCACTGTTATGGATTGATTTGATTCGGGTGACTCATCTGTGTTCAGTGTTTATCTCTCGCTGTCAAGAACATTTGCATGAGTTTGACTAGCATTTCAGTCTGAGGAGCCATTAAAGATCATGAGTTTAGTGTCTACCTCACACAGAAGGCCGTTGCACATTCAGTTCGAATTTGGCGTCCGAAATTTCTGCACGTTGAAAAATAAATACGACCTCACGTTGTGTCAATCACATATACACACTGCCTCTGATATTTTCGTCCGTCATCAAAAACTCTGACTGGGTTTGATTTTCTGCGTTTTTCGCATCCGTAGCAAGCATTTTGAGAGGCGTTTTGACAATTCAGAGACACCCTACAAACGAGCGCCAAATAAAAAAATAAATTCGGACTGTATGTGCAAAGACCTTGACAGTGAATATATGCAGAACAAAACAATAAGAACTGAAACACACACACACTACGGGACTGTAGATGTGTGAATCAAAGCCAGCTAATATTCATCATGTGCTGATGTCATATATAGGGTATATTAGACACACACACACACACTTTCTCTCTTTCTCTTCAGTAACACACAGTGACGTCATGATTTAATGTGGCATGTTTGTTTTTGTTGTGAAGAAGATATTCTGTATCTCACTGCTTCATCTTTAACTCTAATGTATGTTTGTGTCTTTTCATTTATTTTGTATATTATGCCGTGTTATTTATGGAAATGCTATTAAACGGTTTCAAGTGTTTAATATGACGGGCTCGTGCTTTACTTGTGTTTGAATCGTTGTGTGTCATTCAGAGAGAGAGAGAGAGAGAGAGTGCTGGAGGTGAATCTCTCATCTCACGCTGACGGACGCTCTCTGCAGGTATATTCCCTTCATGTCATGATGTTTTCATCAATATAGACCTTTTGTCTGAAGTGTAAGGAGAACCACAGGAGCGGATGAGAGCAGATGTGAGAATGAAGGTGTTGTGATCAGTCAGCAGAGGGCAGCACATCACAGACAAACATTTCATATGAGACACGCTTAAGACCTGGTAAAACACATCACACACGCACGTCACATGTTCTCAAGGTCCAGCAGCTCGCCATTCAAGACATCTCACATTGGTGACAGCGCGCACGCGTGTGTGTGTGTGTTACAGGTCACAAAGAGAAATGGAGAGTTGAAAACAAAGCCTTGGTCTCCATGGAAACTGCAAAGTCTTAAACACAAAGAGAGCGATGAGAGACAGTGTGTGGGCTGAACAGGCACTAATCCAGGCAGGTGTTTTCTGATACGCTCATGTCTTCCCATAATGCCTCTGGAGCTCAAGGTGTTCACGTGTCATTGTCTCTAAAGAAAAGAAGTTCTTCAGTCTGCTCAATAAGCAGATGAAGGATGATTTACTCACATATACTCACTGCTTTATCTGATATATATATATTACAGTCAGTAGTGAAGGAGATCTCTGTTATTTCTGTCTCTGTGCATGACGTCCTTTAGTTCTGGTGGAGTTTTCCTGTAGGTCTAATATTACCCACAATCCCGCGGTGGTTTAAGAGGATGATGTTCTTTTACAGTTCTCAGCGTTGCGTTTACGTGAACTGTGTTGTTATTGTGTTTTCTTGTACTGTCGTGTTGCTTTAGTCATGTAAAGTTACAGTGTGATGTCACAAGGAACGTCTCTTCAGGAGCTTCATGAGAATAAACAGTGAGTGTGTGTGTGTGTTCATATGTTTTGTGCAGCGGGTGGGCTCAGGGTCAGAGGTCAGGTGATGTGAGATCAGACTCGGTCCCAGCACAGGCGTGGTGCTGATGCTGTGTGTGTGTGTGTGTGTGTGTAATGTCTTCTGCTGAAGTGTTTAGTGTTGAGCTGCTGTTTATAGACATTTATGCTGCTCTGGCTTCTATTCACAGACACACACATGTAATTATCCTTCATCTGAACATGGCACGCCCTGTACACACAACACCCTAACACACACACATTATGCTCGAGTTAGCTGTTCATTTATATTTCATGTCTTGATATTATTTTTATTATCAGATACATTCTTGAGCACTTCTAGTGATGTTTGTCATGATCGTAATAGAAATATAATCCGGCAGCCCATAATACAACACTGTACTGATGATGATAACCTTTACATTCTGAACACTGTGTGTTTGAGGTTTCATTTTATTTTGCACAAACACTTTACAATGTGCATTCTCCAGACTTACATCCAGACACACAAACTTAGTAATGTTATTGATCTACACCAGAGTTCTGCCTCACCCTGATGCTTTGACTGTGTGATCTTCAGATAATCTTCATGATAATGATAAAGGAAAACTTTCCACTGAGATTAAAGTTATGAGACGGGTGAGTGTCACGTTTGTATCTTTCTTTATTCAGGCGCTGAATGTGTGTCAATGTCTTTTATTACACAGCTGGCTGGAATGCTTGATTCTGATTGGCCAGTCGCCAGATTTGCAGGTTCGTTATTCCCAGATAACACCTTTTAAAACTAATAACACACAGTAACCCAGATGCAGCAAATCATTAAGACAGTTTTTTACAAATGAAATATAAATATGTCTTTTAATAACAGATATGACAATATATTTACAGATGATTAAACCAATTTACCTGTTTGTGACATTTGAACATCGTTTCTGACCTTACAACAGATATTCTGTGATAACAACCGGCTGCTTGTACATTAACCTGCACACATTTCACCTGCTTCTCCTGACATCTCAACACAACTTCACTATTATCTTGATTCTTCTTTCCTGTCACTAACACACAAACGTCTGGTTTATTATCTCCGTGGGGACAGTCCATTGGCATAGTAATTTTATACTGTACATTTTATCCTCTAAAAATCATAGAAAACTTTTTGTATTTTTAGATTTGTTTCTGTACGATTCATTCGCTTTTTTGACCTCAATTTTGATCCCCACAGTGACATGAGTCCCCATGTGTTGGTGTGCATTCAGGTTTAGGTCCCCACCGGGATATAAAAACACATGATCTGTTTAATGTAATTTTCTGGAAATGTACCTGTAAAGACTGTATGTGTGACAGGGACTACACACACACACATGCATATATCTGCAGGGTTCTTTGTACTGTACACATTATCTACAATATCAGACGCAATATAAACACATACACACAGATGTGTGTTTTATCACCAGATTCACGTGTGTACACATGTTTTCATGAAGGCAGAAATGTTCATGTTTGTTCTTGTGTTTTTGATGTTAGGAATGTGACAGAACATTTTCAAAAAATCTTTCCTATAACATGAGAAAAATGTTGATGGCCGGTTGAGATTGAGACGTTCCTGAGGGCCGGCGGGCGGTTGTTCTCCTCTGATGTCAGTGAGTTATATGTGATGGGGATATCTCTGTTAACATTTCACTGAATCCTTCACTTCAGCCGTAAGAACAAATCAACAGACTGAAGAGAAACTAAAAATCACTGCACGGGCTCCTAGCGTTAAAAATAGACTTTTCATTCTCTTCCCCGAGGTCCGTTTAAAATGTTAACATCTACTGTGCCAAAATTCCTCCATCGATGACTCTTAGAATAAATGATTTGTTTTTCAGACACACGGATACCGCAGAAGCTTTGACAGACTTAACCACATTTAACTCTTATTGTGATTCGTAATGATGAGAGCTGTATGTTCACACATGTTCTCTGTGTGTTTAACTGCTGATTTTCGTCAGCATCTTGTTAATGGCCTGTTTGACGTGTGTGGTGGAGCTCCTGCGGCGGGCTTTGCCCTGTACAGCCCGTCGGCGACGCACCTCACGGCACAGCTCGTGAAAAGCCTCGGCCACGCCGCCGCCCGTGCCCACCTGATCCGAGCACGCCGAGCACTCGTAAAACGCACAGGCCATGTCCGCCGCCAGCCGCTCGCCCTCCTCCGTAGAGACCTGACGGGCGTGTTCCAGATCCGCTTTATTTCCCAGCAGCACCAGCGGGACGTGTTTGGGTCTCTTGACCTCGTCCAGGAATCCCTTCAGAGGCGTCACGTCCTCAAAGCTCCCGCGGTCTGTGATGTCATAAACCACAATGAAACCGTCCGCCCAGCGCATGTGACCCTCCTTCTGCAGCACATCCTCCTGACAAACATCAACACATCACTACATCCGATTGGACGGTGAAAAGTGGGCGTGTTCATGTGGTTGTGTGCGTTACCTGTCCAGCTGTGTCCAGGATCTCCATAGCAACCGTCTCATCGTCGATGTTGGCCTGATGGCGGTACGTGGACTCTGTGAGGTCAGTTCTCATTATGACACAGGTGACATCATCAGGTCATTTACGGACATACGTGTTTGAGGTGAACGCAGGAACAGACTGAAAGGTGTCTGTGTGTGTGTGTGTCTTACCAAGTGTGGGGTCGTACTCCCAGATGAAACGTTTGGTCAGGAATCTCACCACCAGAGCTGCGCACACAGACAGAAATCATGTGATGAGTGAGGCGATCATGTCTCTGTACTGTTTAATACGGCATTGATTCATGTTCATTGATAGATAAATGTGAATGCGTGTTTGAAGATGTCACGCTGTCTGACGCGTGTAACTGTGATGTCTGGAGGTGTGTGCTGTGCATACAGACGTTTTTAAAGAATTTCAAAAATCTGGTTATTTATGATGTTTTCATGTTTTAATTGTGTTCTTTTCCTAGATATTATGGCTTTATTCAAAACAAACCGACTGCAGTTTGATTGACATTAATTGGAATGCACGATAAAACTAATTTTCTGTCGTTTTGGAACCAAACTCTTCAAATGTATAGTACAATGCAATGTACGTCCCTTTGGATAAAAGCATCTGCCAAAAGCATACATGTAAATGTCTCAGAGCATCTACTGAAGCTTCATCATGAGTGTCTGAGCTGACCTGTACTCAACAACACACGTTAGACAAACACAGAGCATGTGAACACAGTCATTTCCTCACAGATATTCCTTTGGACCATCTGATTGATTTTGTCATCATGACACACACACACACACACACACACACACACACACGCACACACACACGCACACAAACGACAGTCTGATGTGATTAAAGTCATAATCAGAAACCTGAAACAGACCCAATCAATCCCAGAGTCTGCTGTGCAAACATTCAGTGTCATCATCACGCTGCTGTGTACTGTGTGGTTGTCAGGGTGTTGTTGTGTGGTTGTTAGGCTCCTCTGAATGGTTGCCAGGGTGTTATTGGTTAGTTTGTGTATGCTGGTTGTTTACATGACATGATTGAGTCACTTCCTCTGTATGACCCTCAATCAACTTTCCCACAACCCCTCTCACCAGCACACGTTCACCATCACACACGCACACACTGCTGTCATACGATAGATGTGAGTTTTATTGATATATTTAATGTTTTGAAAATGATAACACAGTTTTATTGATCATATTTATCACTTTCTTCTGCTATTTGATCAAATTGCATCAATCTAGTTTACCCTGAATACACTTGATATAAACAGATGACCATCACGACTGAACGTCAGAGCCGGATGACATGTAGACCGATGCAGCTCTTCTTTACAAACATCAACACAATACTGCATTCACACAAGCACTGTTCACTTCCCTAAGTAGGGCGCTTTATCGGCTCTAGTTTCACACGTGTGTGAAGGTGTAAAAGACTCAGATTCATCAAAAGCACTCGGAGCGATCCGTGTGTCCCACTCAAACCTCAGAATGATGCAATCTACATTCAACCCGCACAATGTGTAAGTGTGTGTGTGTGTGTGTGTGTGTGATTCATGCATAAATCACTGAAGCTCACAACACTTTGGGAATCTGTGAACACAACACCTGAAAGTAGGCGGGCCTTAGACAGGAAGAGACCATGTAAAATTACCAACCACGATTCATTTGTATTCATTGATAGTTAAATGTGAAAGCACACACAGAGACAGATGTGTATCAGCAGGTGCGTGCAGTGTCTTGTTTTCTTTCATGTCAAGAAACACATAAACATCAACATATGAATCCAGTGTCTGATCTCACAGAACTCAGACTGAGTTGACCAGAGCGTTCAGTCCTGTAAAGACGTGCGTGTGTGTGTGTGTGTGTGTGTGTGTGTGTGTGTGTGTGTGTGTGTGTGTGTGTGATGTTTTATTTGTGCGGTCTGGATGTTTGTAGGTTGTCATTTCTGCTGTGTTATTTTTTCATCTCATCAACTCACAAACACTCACAGCTCATCCGTACACAAACATCTGTGTGTTTTCTTTCATTACAGACCTGACACAACCAAACAGTTTCTCTTTTCATCCCCTTTAAACTATTTACAGATTCCTTCCTGTAACAACTGCTCTGGGTTTCATTACACACGCACACACACACTCAGCACGTCTGTGTGGATGTTTCTGATGCTGATGTGTCAGTGGATGGTTCTCTAGTCTTGTATGTTACTGTACATGTGTGAAGTGCAGGATGAGTAATGTTGTGCTCTGTGTTTTCATTCAACAGCGTCAGTAAAATGCGTCAAGATCTAATGAACAAAAGCATTAAGTGGCAGAAGAAGAAACAGTTGCCATGACACCTGCCAAACCATTCACTACACTGCAAGTAAACAAATAAACAACAATAAGACGGATGAATCAACTGAGAGATTCAATGCATCTCGTGTGTGAATTATCAGAGATTTTCTATTTGAGTCGATGAGTTCCCCAGACAGTGTAGTAGACTAAAGACATCAATGTTCAGAGCGATGAGATATTATACACTCCATGAGCAAATACTTTCATTTGTTTGTGTGTTAATGTAGCACTGAAGACGCCTGACGTGTGATTGAATGTTGTGTTTATATCCTCCTGTTTAAATCAATAAAGCCATGAAGACAAACTTAAATTATGTCTCGCTGTACTGCTGTCTCTCTCTCTCTTACCTGACTTGCCCACTCCTGCTCTGCCAAAAACCGCTAGTTTTACCTCTGGACTCTTCGCCATGGTGACAGCAGTCACGAAAACAGAACGAGCCAATCACAGAGCTGATAGAATTGACCTCAGCGGCGCTGTCAGCGACCCATCGCCAGCTGAAAACATCAACACATCACTCATTATATCATTATCAATCATTTGACTGAATCTCACACACACACACACACATGTCCTGTTTTGTAAACGAGAGCTATTCCACCGTGCAGACACGTGTTTGTGGGAGTATAGTTGTCGTTTTAAAGATGTTTGTATGATGATTCGTGTTGAGATTTTTAACAGTGAACATCAGCTCCTGATGCTCAGGGTCCTTATATGGTTGAGTTCTGAACAGGCAGCGGTTTGAACAGACTGAAGCATGAATGAAGTGTTGATGTCTCATCAGATTCTTGGCATCCACATCACATCTCACACTGGACATCAGTTAACATAATACGGATAATGTGGAATAACAAACATACGATAAGAACCATAACAATAAAAGAAATTCACCACCAGTAACCAGATGTCATAACGTGTCTTGTCATTGAGAAGGAAGTATGTTTTTCTGTATCCTGATGTTTGACACACACAGATCTGTCTCTGTGATTTCTCACAGTGTGTTCGTGCTGATGTCATGAAATCAGATGCAGGTCACAGGTCTGTAGACATCACACAGTTGTGAGTGAGGATGACCTTTATCAGGTCATTGATGGGGTTGCTTTCTACCCTTTACACTTCCAACCTTGAACAGTGCGCATAAACCTCACAGATGTGTTCAACCCTGACGTCATCTACATCGCTGTGACGCAATACCTGCGCCCGTCATTATGTTAGTGATAGAATGACATGTTATTTAAATATTAAAGTCATATGTAATAGCTTAAATGACATTTGCTGCTTTAATCGTCAATATATATGTGTGTGTGTGTTTTTAATAGTAGTTTTAAAGACTCGTGTGTGTGTGTGTGTATATGAGCGGTAGTAAAAAGGTGCACTTACCGTCCGATCGTTCAGATCCAGCAGAGATCAGACTAACTTAGACCAGATCTGATGATGCGTGCGTGGATGTGGCTGCAGAGCTCAGACACTGTGCGTGTGCGTGAGTGACGGATCCGCCCACACACTGACGTCACGCGCCATCAGCGAAACACATTGACGCAGCAGCGACACCTGCTGGATAGTAATACACAACACACTGTTATATCTGTGTAAATATAAATGTGTGCTGTTATGTACCATGAGCGTATAAACATACGTTTGTGATATTTAAACTCGCTCATAAAAGAGGGAAATATGAAAACGAAAAACATTAACGTAAGATTATAACTTGTTTTGCTATACCGTATTTAAAGCTCTAATGGACAACTGACTGTTTTATCATTTCTTAATGCTCTCAACTTCCACAATTAAAAAGGTCAATTTATGAATGTTCCAGGTGTATAATATCATTTTAACAGTTTTAAGAAATCTGCTTCATAAAGTGCCTTAAAACAACAAAACGGCCTACATGTATTTATTACTTGTCTCATGTGCAATACTTCCACACAAACGTTGAATGTCTTTATTCAGTTAAACGTGTATTAGTTGTTTGTTTTATAACATTTCAAATTAAAATGAGATATAAGTCGTCTTTAAGTGTTAAGGGAAGTATTTAGTGGCGTTAAATGTTTTTGACTAGTTGATGTTATTCTATATCCGAGCACCAGAGGGCAGCACACACCAGTGAAGCTGAACTGGATTTACTGCAGATGCTTCACGCGGTGTCAATAAACACAGTTTAAAAGATTCGCGTGACATTAAATCTTAATATGTAATTCACAGTTGTTTAGTGTTTGTGTGATTATGTGTTTGTACACTGAAGGCCATCAGGGAAGCCTTTGTGCACATTCCATCACCCTGGAGAGACTCATCAGCCAATCACAGAGCAGCTTTTATCTGAGAGGAAAGAGGAGACTCATCAGCCAATCACAGAGCAGCTTTTATCTGAGAGGAAAGAGGAGACTCATCAGCCAATCACAGAGCAGCTTTTATCTGAGAGGAAAGAGGAGACTCATCAGCCAATCACAGAGCAGCTTTTATCTGAGAGGAAAGAGGAGACTCATCAGCCAATCACAGAGCAGCTTTTATCTGAGAGGAAAGAGGGGAAGCCTGCGTGTGATTGGCCAGCTGCTCCTCTGTTGCTGGTAAGAGGCAGTGTCTGTCTGTCTGTCTGTCTGTCTGATCTCATGTGGATGTATGTGAAGTGAGTTGTGTTTATGTGATAAAGATTTAATGTAGTTGATCTCTTACGATAGATTGTACATCTGCTTTGTAACAATGAAAATAGTAAAAAGAGTTATATATAAATAAAGCTGACTTGACATGACACGATATACAACAAGATGTACAATCTAAACATCACACATAAATGTATACAAAACATTTTCAATAATATTTACATCAATTAACAAAAAGCCAGAGAGCATTATTCAAATATTTAGAAAAACTATTATAAGTTTTCATTGCTTCTTTATTAACTGAGCCTTCCAGACTGATGCAGTAGTCGTTTATCTCCTGAAGAAAATCAGAGAAATTGTTTTTTTTATTATAGGAACTTTTCCCAAAATAATTAAGAGTTGTACAAAATCGAATGGTATGTAACGGTTAGACTGTCTAATAGTTGTTCAAAGTAATTAAAGTTAAAAATAAATACAAATATCAAAAACATTTAACTTGCATATGACGTCTGTTTTCTTTCTAATATAGTTTTTCAATGGTAGTATAGATGCAATTATAAACCAGATGGATGATGGATTGTTTCTCTTAATCGATATCTAAATGAAATCTCTCCATCACATATTTCTCACTAATACACCAAACTCTTTTCCAGTTTATATTTCTTAACAAAATAAGCTTTAATGACAGCTCTCATAATAACTGGAGACCCAAATGTATCCCAGAATCCTTTGAGTCACCAGTAGAATTGAAAAGTGCTCTTCATGTGATATGACGTGTTTCTGTTCGGCAGTCACGTCACGCTACGCATGTGGAGTCTCTAGAGAAATAGAGTTTAATCACAGGACGCAAATGATCAAATCGAGCTCACCGGATGTTAAGACTTTAGAGTAAAACAACAATTAAGATTGAAATGAATGATATTTCTACATACATGTAATAATGAATGTGTACATCTGACTGGTGTGTGTGTGACACAGAGCTCTTGTGTTCAGAGATTCAGGGCGGGGCTACAGACGGGCTGCGTCTCAAACCTGCACATCACGTGACTGATGCCATTCAGCGCACCGCACTAACGAGTGCCGCAGACTGATGCCACTAGTTAGTGCGCGCGGCGGGGTTTGAGACGCGGCCCGGTGGACAGAAAGCCGCTGCTGTGTCTCCATCATTCACCCGTCCCGCGGAGCCGAACCGACGCGACGCGCCGAGCACACGGACCCGACCCCGCTGCGACTTCAGACCGTTGGCTCGGTGTGATCGCGCGCTATTGTTCGATCATGAGCTGTGCTGCGGTGCGGATCGCGTCACTGCTGCTCTTCATCGTCATTCAGGTGCGTTTTTATTCTCGTGGCCGGGCTGCGATTAAACGCGACGCGGTGCGTTCACGCGGATAATTCGCGAATGAATGAAATGATTTGAGTGAAAGCGTCACATCTGATGCACGAGAAACTGGGTCGCGCGCGCGCGCGAGATGACCCAACATATATTAAAGGATCATTGTAGAAAGGGGTTTCATTGTTAAATGCAGAACGTGCGCGTGCGTAAAGATGGAGAGCATCAGTCAGTTTTACTGCAGCATAAGACGCTTGTGTTATCAACAGTCTGTGATTTACTGCGGTCACGACACGTTACATATGAGCCATAACACACACATCATGATGAGCTGGATTCAGCTGTCTGTGTTGTTGAGTTAAACATCGTCCGATCTCATCTGATCACATCATGTGTGATCTGCCTAGCAATGACATCAGTGTCCGTGCCTCAGTAACCATAGCGACAGGCCTGTGTGTTACACAGACATCAATAATCAAACACGGATGAACATCAGATGTGTTGTGTTGTGTTAGTGACTGCAGGTGTTTGAGCAGATCACTGATGATCCATCATCATCATCATCATCATCATCATCATCATCATCATCATGTTGTCAGAGGTGTTTCATTGGATGTCAGAATTATGAGGTGTGTGTGTGTGTGTGTGTGAGGGAGTCACAGGTTCCGTTGTGTGTTGTTTCAATATTTGTGTGATGTCATTGACAGAAGTGTTGTCATCTCTTATAAACTCGTTCAGTTTGTTTATTTGTTGGGATTCTTTCACATGTATGGCATGTTGTTGTTTGACTTGAGAACAGTCTTGTCTTGTTGTCACAGACCTGATGTGTAAATGTGTCTGACTGTATTCCACTGTGTGTCTGTGTGCTTCATGATCAAATGTCGTCTGATGTGTGCAGACGACTGTCATGTGTTGACGTTTAGCATTTGAGATATTTCATGTGAATGGATGATTGTGTACGGAGACATCAGTGATGGATTCAGATCCGTCTTTTAACATACACACATCTGAGACTAACTATATGAGTGTTCAGGAACAATCTGAAGTCTTTCAGCAGTATTTCTCTAGACGTGATGTGATAAGTCAAAGACATGAGAAGGTTTGGTGATGATGACACAGAGCTTCATTGAGTGAGTGCTGAAGAAGAGTTGAGACACACACACACACACTCATCTTTATCTTCAGCTGATTTATTGATGTCTTATTTGATTGTGAAAAGCTGAATGATGTCAAACCTCTCGTGTCCAGTGATGATGAGACCGATTGAACCTCATCATGTCGTCACATTAGAATGATTTATTTATATTGTTGACTGTCTCAGCTGATGTTCACACACTTTCTCAAAAGAGTTCAGGACACACAAAACAAACCTGCTGAGTCAGACCCACAGCAAACACACACTCCTCTGAAGTGGGCGGATGATTTGATTGGCCTCCTGCGGTCTGGTGGGAGGGGTTTGTGAGTGTGTCAGCGGGGGGTCTTTGTTGTGTTTCCTGGGTGAGCGGGGGGGGGTGTTTAGTTTTAATGAAATGCCAGAAGAGAAACTCCCATCACTCTTTAATAAAAGACTCACTCATCACAGGAACTGTCTGTGTGTGCATGTGTGTCTGTGGGCTTGTGTGTGTGTGTCTGTGTGCGACTGGTTGTGTGCGCGTGTCTGTGTGCGTATGCTTCTGTGTGTGTGTGCATCTGTGGGCTTGTGTGCGTGTGTCTGGGTGAGTGTTTGTGTCTGTGTGCGACTGGTTGTGTGCGAGTGTCTGTGTGCGTATGCTTCTGTGTGTGTGTGCATCTGTGGGCTTGTGTGTGTGTGTGTAAGATTGTGTTTGAGTCTGTGTGCGACTGGTTGTGTGCGAGTGTCTGTGTGCGTATGCTTCTGTGTGTGTGTGCATCTGTATCTGTGGGCTTGTGTGTGTGTGTGTAAGATTGTGTTTGAGTCTGTGTGCGACTGGTTGTGTGCGAGTGTCTGTGTGCGTATGCTTCTGTGTGTGTGTGCATCTGTATCTGTGGGCTTGTGTGTGTGTGTGTAAGATTGTGTTTGAGTCTGTGTGCGACTGGTTGTGTGCGAGTGTCTGTGTGCGTATGCTTCTGTGTGTGTGTGCATCTGTATCTGTGGACTTGTGTGTGTGTGTGTGTAAGATTGTGTTTGAGTCTGTGTGCGACTGGTTGTGTGCGAGTGTCTGTGTGCGTATGCTTCTGTGTGTGTGTGCATCTGTATCTGTGGGCTTGTGTGTGTGTGTCTGTGTGCGACTGGTTGTGTGCGCGTGTCTGTGTGCGTATGCTTCTGTGTGTGTGTGCATCTGTGGGCTTGTGTGCGTGTGTCTGGGTGAGTGTTTGTGTCTGTGTGCGACTGGTTGTGTGCGAGTGTCTGTGTGCGTATGCTTCTGTGTGTGTGTGCATCTGTGGGCTTGTGTGTGTGTGTGTAAGATTGTGTTTGAGTCTGTGTGCGACTGGTTGTGTGCGAGTGTCTGTGTGCGTATGCTTCTGTGTGTGTGTGCATCTGTATCTGTGGGCTTGTGTGTGTGTGTGTAAGATTGTGTTTGAGTCTGTGTGCGACTGGTTGTGTGCGAGTGTCTGTGTGCGTATGCTTCTGTGTGTGTGTGCATCTGTATCTGTGGACTTGTGTGTGTGTGTGTGTAAGATTGTGTTTGAGTCTGTGTGCGACTGGTTGTGTGCGAGTGTCTGTGTGCGTATGCTTCTGTGTGTGTGTGCATCTGTATCTGTGGGCTTGTGTGTGTGTGTGTAAGATTGTGTTTGAGTCTGTGTGCGACTGGTTGTGTGCGAGTGTCTGTGTGCGTATGCTTCTGTGTGTGTGTGCATCTGTATCTGTGGGCTTGTGTGTGTGTGTGTAAGATTGTGTTTGAGTCTGTGTGTGACTGGTTGTGTGCGAGTGTCTGTGTGCGTATGCTTCTGTGTGTGTGTGCATCTGTATCTGTGGGCTTGTGTGTGTAAGATTGTGTTTGAGTCTGTGTGCGACTGGTTGTGTGCGAGTGTCTGTGTGCGTATGCTTCTGTGTGTGTGTGCATCTGTATCTGTGGGCTTGTGTGTGTGTGTGTAAGATTGTGTTTGAGTCTGTGTGCGACTGGTTGTGTGCGAGTGTCTGTGTGCGTATGCTTCTGTGTGTGTGTGCATCTGTATCTGTGGACTTGTGTGTGTGTGTGTAAGATTGTGTTTGAGTCTGTGTGCGACTGGTTGTGTGCGAGTGTCTGTGTGCGTATGCTTCTGTGTGTGTGTGCATCTGTATCTGTGGGCTTGTGTGTGTGTGTGTAAGATTGTGTTTGAGTCTGTGTGCGACTGGTTGTGTGCGAGTGTCTGTGTGCGTATGCTTCTGTGTGTGTGTGCATCTGTATCTGTGGGCTTGTGTGTGTGTGTGTAAGATTGTGTTTGAGTCTGTGTGCGACTGGTTGTGTGCGAGTGTCTGTGTGCGTATGCTTCTGTGTGTGTGTGCATCTGTGGGCTTGTGTGTGTGTGTGTAAGATTGTGTTTGAGTCTGTGTGCGACTGGTTGTGTGCGAGTGTCTGTGTGCGTATGCTTCTGTGTGTGTGTGCATCTGTGGGCTTGTGTGTGTGTGTGTAAGATTGTGTTTGAGTCTGTGTGCGACTGGTTGTGTGCGAGTGTCTGTGTGCGTATGCTTCTGTGTGTGTGTGCATCTGTGGGCTTGTGTGTGTGTGTGTAAGATTGTGTTTGAGTCTGTGTGTGACTGGTTGTGTGCGAGTGTCTGTGTGCGTATGCTTCTGTGTGTGTGTGCATCTGTATCTGTGGGCTTGTGTCTGTGTGTGTAAGATTGTGTTTGAGTCTGTGTGTGACTGGTTGTGTGCGAGTGTCTGTGTGCGTATGCTTCTGTGTGTGTGTGCATCTGTATCTGTGGGCTTGTGTGTGTGTGTGTAAGATTGTGTTTGAGTCTGTGTGCGACTGGTTGTGTGCGAGTGTCTGTGTGCGTATGCTTCTGTGTGTGTGTGCATCTGTATCTGTGGGCTTGTGTGTGTGTGTGTAAGATTGTGTTTGAGTCTGTGTGCGACTGGTTGTGTGCGAGTGTCTGTGTGCGTATGCTTCTGTGTGTGTGTGCATCTGTGGGCTTGTGTGTGTGTGTGTAAGATTGTGTTTGAGTCTGTGTGCGACTGGTTGTGTGCGAGTGTCTGTGTGCGTATGCTTCTGTGTGTGTGTGCATCTGTATCTGTGGACTTGTGTGTGTGTGTGTGTAAGATTGTGTTTGAGTCTGTGTGCGACTGGTTGTGTGCGAGTGTCTGTGTGCGTATGCTTCTGTGTGTGTGTGCATCTGTGGGCTTGTGTGTGTGTGTGTAAGATTGTGTTTGAGTCTGTGTGCGACTGGTTGTGTGCGAGTGTCTGTGTGCGTATGCTTCTGTGTGTGTGTGCATCTGTATCTGTGGGCTTGTGTGTGTGTGTGTAAGATTGTGTTTGAGTCTGTGTGCGACTGGTTGTGTGCGAGTGTCTGTGTGCGTATGCTTCTGTGTGTGTGTGCATCTGTGGGCTTGTGTGTGTGTGTGTAAGATTGTGTTTGAGTCTGTGTGCGACTGGTTGTGTGCGAGTGTCTGTGTGCGTATGCTTCTGTGTGTGTGTGCATCTGTGGGCTTGTGTGTGTGTGTGTAAGATTGTGTTTGAGTCTGTGTGCGACTGGTTGTGTGCGAGTGTCTGTGTGCGTATGCTTCTGTGTGTGTGTGCATCTGTATCTGTGGGCTTGTGTGTGTAAGATTGTGTTTGAGTCTGTGTGCGACTGGTTGTGTGCGAGTGTCTGTGTGCGTATGCTTCTGTGTGTGTGTGCATCTGTATCTGTGGACTTGTGTGTGTGTGTGTGTAAGATTGTGTTTGAGTCTGTGTGCGACTGGTTGTGTGCGAGTGTCTGTGTGCGTATGCTTCTGTGTGTGTGTGCATCTGTATCTGTGGGCTTGTGTGTGTGTGTGTAAGATTGTGTTTGAGTCTGTGTGCGACTGGTTGTGTGCGAGTGTCTGTGTGCGTATGCTTCTGTGTGTGTGTGCATCTGTATCTGTGGGCTTGTGTGTGTGTGTGTAAGATTGTGTTTGAGTCTGTGTGTGACTGGTTGTGTGCGAGTGTCTGTGTGCGTATGCTTCTGTGTGTGTGTGCATCTGTATCTGTGGGCTTGTGTGTGTAAGATTGTGTTTGAGTCTGTGTGCGACTGGTTGTGTGCGAGTGTCTGTGTGCGTATGCTTCTGTGTGTGTGTGCATCTGTATCTGTGGGCTTGTGTGTGTGTGTGTAAGATTGTGTTTGAGTCTGTGTGCGACTGGTTGTGTGCGAGTGTCTGTGTGCGTATGCTTCTGTGTGTGTGTGCATCTGTATCTGTGGACTTGTGTGTGTGTGTGTAAGATTGTGTTTGAGTCTGTGTGCGACTGGTTGTGTGCGAGTGTCTGTGTGCGTATGCTTCTGTGTGTGTGTGCATCTGTATCTGTGGGCTTGTGTGTGTGTGTGTAAGATTGTGTTTGAGTCTGTGTGCGACTGGTTGTGTGCGAGTGTCTGTGTGCGTATGCTTCTGTGTGTGTGTGCATCTGTATCTGTGGGCTTGTGTGTGTGTGTGTAAGATTGTGTTTGAGTCTGTGTGCGACTGGTTGTGTGCGAGTGTCTGTGTGCGTATGCTTCTGTGTGTGTGTGCATCTGTGGGCTTGTGTGTGTGTGTGTAAGATTGTGTTTGAGTCTGTGTGCGACTGGTTGTGTGCGAGTGTCTGTGTGCGTATGCTTCTGTGTGTGTGTGTGCATCTGTGGGCTTGTGTGTGTGTGTGTAAGATTGTGTTTGAGTCTGTGTGCGACTGGTTGTGTGCGAGTGTCTGTGTGCGTATGCTTCTGTGTGTGTGTGCATCTGTATCTGTGGGCTTGTGTGTGTGTGTGTAAGATTGTGTTTGAGTCTGTGTGTGACTGGTTGTGTGCGAGTGTCTGTGTGCGTATGCTTCTGTGTGTGTGTGCATCTGTATCTGTGGGCTTGTGTCTGTGTGTTTAAGATTGTGTTTGAGTCTGTGTGTGACTGGTTGTGTGCGAGTGTCTGTGTGCGTATGCTTCTGTGTGTGTGTGCATCTGTATCTGTGGGCTTGTGTGTGTGTGTGTAAGATTGTGTTTGAGTCTGTGTGCGACTGGTTGTGTGCGAGTGTCTGTGTGCGTATGCTTCTGTGTGTGTGTGCATCTGTATCTGTGGGCTTGTGTGTGTGTGTGTAAGATTGTGTTTGAGTCTGTGTGCGACTGGTTGTGTGCGAGTGTCTGTGTGCGTATGCTTCTGTGTGTGTGTGCATCTGTATCTGTGGACTTGTGTGTGTGTAAGATTGTGTTTGAGTCTGTGTGCGACTGGTTGTGTGCGAGTGTCTGTGTGCGTATGCTTCTGTGTGTGTGTGCATCTGTATCTGTGGGCTTGTGTCTGTGTACGAGTGTTTGTGTGCGTGTCTGTCTGTGTACGAGTGTTTGTGTGCGTGTGTCTGTCTGTGTGCGAGTGTTTGTGTGCGTGTGTCTGTCTGTGTGCGAGTGTTTGTGTGTGTGTTTGTGTGTGTGTGTGTGTGTAAGATTGTGTTTGAGTCTGTGTGCGACTGGTTGTGTGCGAGTGTCTGTGTGCGTATGCTTCTGTGTGTGTGTGCATCTGTATCTGTGGGCTTGTGTCTGTGTGTGTGTAAGATTGTGTTTGAGTCTGTGTGCGACTGGTTGTGTGCGAGTGTCTGTGTGCGTATGCTTCTGTGTGTGTGTGCATCTGTATCTGTGGGCTTGTGTGTGTGTGTGTAAGATTGTGTTTGAGTCTGTGTGCGACTGGTTGTGTGCGAGTGTCTGTGTGCGTATGCTTCTGTGTGTGTGTGCATCTGTATCTGTGGGCTTGTGTCTGTGTGTGTAAGATTGTGTTTGAGTCTGTGTGCGACTGGTTGTGTGCGAGTGTCTGTGTGCGTATGCTTCTGTGTGTGTGTGCATCTGTATCTGTGGGCTTGTGTGTGTGTGTGTAAGATTGTGTTTGAGTCTGTGTGTGACTGGTTGTGTGCGAGTGTCTGTGTGCGTATGCTTCTGTGTGTGTGTGTGTGTGTGTAAGATTGTGTTTGAGTCTGTGTGCGACTGGTTGTGTGCGAGTGTCTGTGTGCGTATGCTTCTGTGTGTGTGTGCATCTGTATCTGTGGGCTTGTGTGTGTGTGTGTAAGATTGTGTTTGAGTCTGTGTGCGACTGGTTGTGTGCGAGTGTCTGTGTGCGTATGCTTCTGTGTGTGTGTGCATCTGTATCTGTGGACTTGTGTGTGTGTGTGTAAGATTGTGTTTGAGTCTGTGTGCGACTGGTTGTGTGCGAGTGTCTGTGTGCGTATGCTTCTGTGTGTGTGTGCATCTGTATCTGTGGACTTGTGTGTGTGTGTGTGTAAGATTGTGTTTGAGTCTGTGTGCGACTGGTTGTGTGCGAGTGTCTGTGTGCGTATGCTTCTGTGTGTGTGTGCATCTGTATCTGTGGGCTTGTGTCTGTGTGTGTAAGATTGTGTTTGAGTCTGTGTGTGACTGGTTGTGTGCGAGTGTCTGTGTGCGTATGCTTCTGTGTGTGTGTGCATCTGTATCTGTGGGCTTGTGTGTGTGTGTGTAAGATTGTGTTTGAGTCTGTGTGCGACTGGTTGTGTGCGAGTGTCTGTGTGCGTATGCTTCTGTGTGTGTGTGCATCTGTATCTGTGGGCTTGTGTCTGTGTGTGTAAGATTGTGTTTGAGTCTGTGTGCGACTGGTTGTGTGCGAGTGTCTGTGTGCGTATGCTTCTGTGTGTGTGTGCATCTGTGGGCTTGTGTGTGTGTGTGTAAGATTGTGTTTGAGTCTGTGTGTGACTGGTTGTGTGCGAGTGTCTGTGTGCGTATGCTTCTGTGTGTGTGTGCATCTGTATCTGTGGGCTTGTGTCTGTGTGTGTAAGATTGTGTTTGAGTCTGTGTGTGACTGGTTGTGTGCGAGTGTCTGTGTGCGTATGCTTCTGTGTGTGTGTGCATCTGTATCTGTGGGCTTGTGTGTGTGTGTGTAAGATTGTGTTTGAGTCTGTGTGTGACTGGTTGTGTGCGAGTGTCTGTGTGCGTATGCTTCTGTGTGTGTGTGTGTGTGTGTAAGATTGTGTTTGAGTCTGTGTGCGACTGGTTGTGTGCGAGTGTCTGTGTGCGTATGCTTCTATGTGTGTGTGCATCTGTATCTGTGGGCTTGTGTGTGTGTGTGTAAGATTGTGTTTGAGTCTGTGTGCGACTGGTTGTGTGCGAGTGTCTGTGTGCGTATGCTTCTGTGTGTGTGTGCATCTGTATCTGTGGACTTGTGTGTGTGTGTGTGTAAGATTGTGTTTGAGTCTGTGTGCGACTGGTTGTGTGCGAGTGTCTGTGTGCGTATGCTTCTGTGTGTGTGTGCATCTGTATCTGTGGGCTTGTGTCTGTGTACGAGTGTTTGTGTGCGTGTCTGTCTGTGTACGAGTGTTTGTGTGCGTGTGTCTGTCTGTGTGCGAGTGTTTGTGTGCGTGTGTCTGTCTGTGTGCGAGTGTTTGTGTGTGTGTTTGTGTGTGTGTGTGTGTGTGTAAGATTGTGTTTGAGTCTGTGTGCGACTGGTTGTGTGCGAGTGTCTGTGTGCGTATGCTTCTGTGTGTGTGTGCATCTGTATCTGTGGGCTTGTGTCTGTGTGCGAGTGTTTGTGTGCGTGTGTCTGTCTGTGTGCGAGTGTTTGTGTGTTTGTGTGAGTGTGTGTGTGTGTGTGTGTGTAAGATTGTGTTTGTGTGGGGGGGCCTCAGTGTTGAACAGCGTCAGGTCTAACATGCAGTGAGTCACTCCAGTCACACACACACAGAGAGAGATGTGCGATGCTGAAGAATATTTCAATATTGTCATGTGAGTGTTTGTGTTGTGTGATATAATGTTGTGAAGTGTTGTGTGTTTTTTGTGTGTCTGTATGAGTCCAGACCCCCCCCACTGTCTGAGTTAATGAAACAACAGTACAATATGACCCTTTAATACCTCAGTAATGTGAAACAAGAGAATGATAATGAATACTGCAGCTCATATTTATAATAAAACTAGCAATGTGTGGGAGTGATAACACTCACAGTGTGAACTGAACAGTCCACTGACCTCCTCACACACACACAGGATCTTCTCATCTCATATTAAATCTTCAGACATATAATATTGTTTATCAGTCTGAACACCGGTGTACACAGATCATATGAGATGATTCAACACTGTCTGTGTCTTCTCACTTGTGTGTGAATTAAATCAGTCAGTATGTGAGTGGAGATGATGTGACCTCTCAGACTCACTTCATTAATGATGACATCATCATCTCACATCTATAGATTCTCCATAATACACACAAGACTCATCATGTTCTCTCTGTTTCTCTCTCAGAGCGCGGTTCCGTTCCAGGTGTCGCTGCAAGATGAGAACCGCTTGCTGATGTGGTTGGACGCTGATGATGTCACACAGAATGCTTCTGTGTATGCGGTGCGAGTGTCTGGAGAGGCGCGCACACACACGCTGTTGTTCTCCAGAGCGAGTGAGGATCAGACTCTTCCACAGTCGCTGATGTTTAACGCTTCGTATCACGGCCAGTGTTACACCATCAGTCTGATACTAGACAACAGCTCCAAACCCGCTAAAACCATCAGCGTTCTCACCAGTAAGACAACATCTGTGTGTGTGTGTCGTCCACATCATCTCTATAACCGTCTGACACTATGTGTGTGTGTGTTCAGAGCCTCTTCCTCTTGACGCTGTGTACGTGTCTGATTACGCTCCGGCTCCAGAGGCGGCTGTGGTGTTTCACATCACTTCTCCTGAGAAGAACATCTACACACGAGTGAACATCAGTTACACAGAGGCTCATCACCGACATTACATGCTTTATAAAGGTACACCTGCCGCTGTGATGTCATCACTGACCCGCCGTCATTCCTCTGATCTGAACCTGCGTGTGTTTGTGTTTAGATTTCTCTAAAGGTAAAACGGTGTTCAGGCATTGGCTGTCGGGCACGTGTTACAGTAACATTACCTTCCAGCTGATCTCTGAGGTGACGGTCAACAGAAGCACGCTGATGAAACGCAGTGATGTCACTCATCGACCTCTTCATCACAGGATGGGTACGACACACATCATCATCATCATCATCATCTCACGTTTGATTGATTTCTGCTGGTGTTCATTTCATTCTGCTTGATTCCCAGTGCCCAATCCTCCGCTCAACGTGTCCTTCAGAATCATCCATCTCAGAGGTAGTGGAGCTGTTCTGAAAGCATCCCACAATGCATCTCTTCCTCGCCGGGCTCGTGACGTTACTGAAGAACGTGACTCAAACAGTGAGAGCTTTACTCAGGCGCCTCAGAACAGCAGCTCTGTGACTGATGTTGAACTCGGACCATATGAGAACCACACCGAAGCGCTTCGGACTCAACCCACAGGAAGTCCCGCCCCCGCTGAGGACGACGACGACTTCGTCAACGCTCTGATTCCAGAATACGAGGATTCCAATGAACCCGGATCGGCTATGAATGTGAACTTTGAAGGGACCGTGACGCCCATCCCTCTGTCGCCCATTCTCCTGGAGCTGCGCTGGTCGCCGCCCGCTCCTCCAACATCTTACGATGGCTTTAACGTCTACATCTACCGTGACGGTTGGTCTTCTGATCTCTTCTTCACACCTCCTGTTTATTTTTCTCCGTCTTTATTTTCTGGGCTGTTCTGTGATCAGGGAACTCCAGCGAGACGGCGACGCTGGACGAGAACACTCACGAGTTCTTCAGTGAACTGTCAGAAGCAGGAGTGTACGGCGTTCACGTGACCACGCTCAGCTCGTCTGGAGACTGTGATGTCAGAGAGAGTTCGTCCGACAGCGGATTCACTTTCTACCTCGGTATGAGCCGCTCTTTAGTCTCTGGCATCATCATGACGCGTGTGTGTGACGCACATCTCTCTCTCTCTCTCCGTCAGGAGCGTCAGGTGATTGGATGGAGCAGCCTCAGGAGCGTCCGCAGGCCGTCAGCGTGAAGATGTTGGACTCCAGCACGGCTGCCGTCTCCTGGGCTCCGTCACGTCGCAGATATAACGGCAGTCTGATCTCGGTTCTGTCTCTGACGTGTCTGCAGCCCAGCATCAGTCAGCGCATGGAGAGCACGTACTGCTCTGAGGTAACGATGACATCATGTCAACACTCCTGTGTGTGTGTGTGTGTGTGGTCATGTGACGTGTGTTTCTCTCTCCATCACAGGAGAACATCACCAGTGATGTCATCACTAACCTGACCCCCGGCGCTCAGTACAGAGTGATGGTTTATCACACCAACGGACCGCTGGTTAGCCCCGCCTCCGAGCCCATCATCATCGATATAGGTGAGTCACGCCTCCGGTCACGTCAGCCAATGAGAGAGGGTTTGGTGTGGTGATTGACAGCATCTGTGTTTCATCAGAGCCGACGGGGGTTCGTGATCTGGTGGTGTATCCTCTCAGTCCCACAGCTGTGATCCTGAGCTGGCAGAGGCCCTATAACGTGGCCTTCCGTAAATATGTCCTGCAGACCTTCTTCTTTAATTCGGCCACGCAGACGTCACAGTGGACCACGTACTACGAGATCGCCACCACCGCATCTGTCATCGCCTCGGTGGTAAACATCACATGACAGACTTTGATGATGATTTTATTTCTCACTGATTGGCTGAAGCTCAGGGTGTTAACCTCATTCTGATTGGCCGAGAGGAGTGATGATATCAGAGGGTCTCTGTGCTGGTTCTGTGTGTTCATCTTTTCTTCATTCCTCCACAGAGAGTGACGGATCTGTTGCCGGCGTGGTACTACAACTTTCGTGTTACCATGGTGACCTGGGGTGAGCCGCCCCTGAGCTGCTGCGACGGTTCAACTGTGAGCTTCGTTACAGGTGAGCTTCTCAAAATACATCACCACCTTGAGTCTCACTCAACAATAACTACACCTGTCTGTCTGTCTGTCTGTGTGTGTCACAGCTCCCGAGGCTCCTCACATCTCGTCTGTGGATTACTCTCACGGGACGCTGTACGTGCGCTGGACGTATGGAGATCTCTTCACTGACCTGTCTCACTCTCGGATGCTGCACTGGCAGGTGGTGGCCGAGGGCAGGAAAGGCTCCAGGAGGAGATACGCTGTAGATGTGAGCACCTGTCAATCACACATGTGATAAACATGCATTACAGCCTCTTGTGAAGCACAAAGTCACTGATGGAGACCAGCATGAGTCTCTAATGAATCCAATTAACCAGCACACACACACACACAGAGAACCAATCCTTACTGCGTCATTACATGTTTCCACACACACACACGATAAATGAATGGTTTTACGATAAATACTTTAAATGGTAAGATACAGAGATGCAAACTACTTAATTTTTGTGAGTTTTGAAAAACTTTGAAAACTTTAAAATGGTTTGTCACACAATTTCAGACGTTTATTGGAGTTAACATGTGCAAACACACCGAAACAATCAGATTATAGCATACGAGGCATAAGAATGAATGAAATGACTTTGAATTATTCTGTCAAAGTTCAAAGTATTCAATGCATAGATTTATAAAAGCTCACTTATTAAGCTCATAAGAGTTCATGTTTTCTTTCCTCTCTTCTCCATTTATAAATTCTAAACACTAACTTTATAAGTCTTGTATAATGTTGATAGCTGATGTATAAAAGATTTGTTGGCAAAGTCTAGTCAAACCATGTCATGGTCAGTTTAAATACATTACCTTATAATACAATAAATACTTTATATTCAATTTATATGTAATCTGCATGGCTTTTATGTCATTTAGCTTGTTTTATTGACTAAGGTGGCATGAAAGGTCTTCAAAACATGAACATTTATGAATAATTAGTGCTATAGAATGGTTTGTGCGCTGTTGTGTTGTGTTGCGAGCTGGGTTTTGTGGGCCGTTGTTTCCCCTCAGTCCGGCCGTGGTCATGGTAACAGTCATTACTGTGAAATATTGGAATTGAGCAATCAGAATCCCTGTTCAAGCATCTGAAGTTGTTTGACTCTGACATGTATGTTTAGACTTTTGTTGTGCGAGTTTGTGAGACTGTTGTTGTGTTCAGGTCACCCGTAACATGATGAAGGCATCTCTGGCTCTTCCACCGGGTGACATCTATAACCTGACGGTGACCGCCTGCACCGAGAGAAGCCGCAACACATCAGTGCCTCACATCATGAAGCTGGGTCTGTACAAACACACACACACACACACACACAATAGAAATGAACCTGAGATAACATCACTGATGCTCATGAGAGAAAACCGTCGCCTTGCGTTTGATAACATTACACAGAGCTGCTGAAACCAAACACAGAACTAAAAACTGTTTCTCGAATAATAATAACCCTTCCTCTCAGAATCATCGCTTTCTGCTTCCTTCTTTGTTATTTTTAAACTTGGTTGTTGAGGAACTTGCAGTGATGTGTGATGTGTGTGTGAACAGATCCGGCTCCTCCGAAGTCTCTGTATGCAGTGAACACAACAGACACCAGTGTCACGCTGCTGTGGACTGAAGACGGTGTGGTGGACTTCTATCAGGTCATCTGCAGACAGCTGGGACACAACACACAACACAGAGTAAGAGCTGCGCTTCCTGTATCACACACACACAACATCTGCTACACAAAGCTGAACAGTCTGTGATATTGAAATAATGTGCCGATGCCTCAGTGATTGACCTTCACAGGGACACCTCACACCGTTGCCATGACAACAGCTCAGCAGGTTCATTCTCTCTCTCTTCCGCAGGTGGTCGAGCCGCTGGTCGCCGCTGCACATGTTCTGACGGTGTCTGGTCTTCAAGCGTCCACCTCATATAACTGTTCTGTGATCAGTACGAGTTACAGCAGCTCCAGTGCACCCGCCCACATCAGCATCACCACATCAGGTGACCGGGCGTGTCATCCGCTCCATCCCAGCATGCACTGCTGCGCATCTGTCACTTTGTGTAGAGTATGTTAGTGATGTGAACAGTGTGTGTATGTGTGTGTTCAGTGCGTGAGATGAACCCGAGTGTGGCAGCGATCTCAGCTCTGGCGGTCCTCAGCGTTCTGTTGATCAGTCTGCTGGTTCTTCTGCTGCTGGTGTTACGAAAGAAACACATGGAGTTAAACCGGTGAGAAATCAACACGCGTCACATGACATGAGAATGAAATATGTTGTTTTCATGTTTCCGTGTGTGTGATTTCAGAGAGTGCGCGGCTGAAACCTTCGTCAACTTTGCATCTTTTGAACGAGATGGAAAACATCCATATAACTGGTACGACGATTCACCGCTAACACAGGAGTCTGTTAAACTAGCACAGTCTACATCACACACACATACGGAGGTCAGGTTGTGACCTTTGACCGCTGCTGTGGATTGTTGATATGATGATGCAGGACTCCAGACTGAGAAAGGATTGAAGCATCAGATTAATATAAGAGCTGAAAGACAGTCAGCGAGGGCAGATTTGTGTTTCTGTTAACATGACTGCTACTTGACTTATTTATATCCAAATCAAATCCAACACCAGATGTTTATCAGATCGTAACGACAGTAAATGAGATGTGAGGAGACGATGTTTGTCTGTGGCGCTGAGTGCAGAAAGCCGCAGGTGTTCAGACATGTGTTGTTGTTGTTGTGTGTTCACTGAATGTTCAGTGTTTCAGTGGTGTGTGATGATGATGATGATGATGATGATGATGTCATACACGTCACGCACTGACTGCATGAGGCTTGAATTAACCTGTAATATTTCTGGATCATCTGTGTGTTATTGTGACTAATGCAGCATCACGTGTGTCCACTTCTGCTCTCTTCATCTTTTGCTTTTGTTTCTGTCCAATGGGCTTCAGGCGCAGGAGTCTGTTTGCGTTCCTCACGCTTCTCCCATCCTGCCTCTGGACTGACTATCTTTTGGCCTTTTATATTAATCCGTGGTAAGTAGGTGCGCCGGCGGTTCTGAGCCCGTGTTGACCTCTGGAGACACAAACACACACACACACACGAGTACAGATTGTCACGCTTGGCTCTTTTGCATTGTGTGTTAACAGATTGATGGTGTTGTGTTCGTCTCCAGTTTTATGTGTCTAACACGCATGACGGGTGTTTCAGCATGTCACATGTGTTCACAAACAGCCGCTCTAGACTCAGTGTTGTGTGCTGTCATGAGAATGATCTGAAAGAAGTAAATGCTGAATTCTCTCGATCTTTCTGTCACCTGTAGGAGTAAAACAGCCCTCAAGAAGAGAAAACTGACCAGGTAAAAACCTCACATTCAGGATTATGTGTGTGTGTTCGTCACTAGTGTCTGTATAAGTATCCATTTATTTTTGTGAAATGTTTGCGTGTGTGTGTGTGTGTGTTTACAGTCCGGTTCAGCTGAATGATTTTGACGCTTACATCAAAGACATGAGTAAAGATTCAGCGTACAAGTTCTCTCTGCAGTTTGAGGTAAAACACTCTTTCACATCATCATTCAACACAGAAAGCGAGTGTATTTGTGTGTGTCAGGAGTTTAGTTGTGTGTGTGGTTGTGTGTGTTAGGAGTTGAAGAGTGTGGGTCTGGATTTGACTCATGAAGCCGCTGATCTGCCAGTCAACAGACCCAAGAACCGCTACACCAACATTCTGCCCTGTGAGTGACGTCCACTGTAGCCATGGCAACGCTGTTCTGATTGGATGAATCATGATGAGTTGTGACGTGTTGAATGTTTGTTTGCACACAGATGATTTCAGTCGTGTTAAACTCATCTCACTGCACAACGATGAAGGTTTAGACTACATCAACGCAAACTACATCCCTGTGAGTGAACGTAAAAGAACACGAGCGTTTGTTTGTTTGTGTGGCGGCAGTGGTTCAGTGTAGATGATGATGTGCTGGTTTTGTGTTGTCAGGGTTATTACTCTCCACACGAGTACATCGCCACGCAGGGGCCGCTTCCCGACACCAGGAATGATTTCTGGAAGATGGTTTTACAGCAGAAGTCTTGCATCATCGTCATGCTGACGCAGTGTAACGAGCGCAGGAGGGTCAGTTCCCTCGGCACCGCTTCCCTTTAGCATCAGCATGCATCCCATGAGCACTGTATGTACTTGCTGACGTTCACGATCATGTGTGTGTGTGTGTGTGTGTTCAGGTCAAGTGTGATCATTACTGGCCATTCACAGAGGAGCCTGTGGCGTGCGGTGAGGTGACGGTGGAGATGATGTCAGAGACGGACTCGCCCGAGTGGACCATCAGGAACTTCAGACTGGGATATGTGAGAAACACAGCCACACACACACACACACAGAGGAGTTTCAGCATGAGTTCCAGATGTGTGCTGTTGTTCTCTGCAGGCTGATGAAACTCAAGATGTTTTACACTTTAACTACACGTCATGGCCCGATCACGGTGTGCCCACGGTCAACGCCATCGAGAGCATATTACAGTTCGTGCAGATCGTCCGACAGCAGGTGAACAGAACTAAAGGACCCATCATAGTTCACTGCAGGTGAGATGACACAGTTTGTTAAACCTTTTTTGATGATGTCATCATCTAACAGCTTTAAATGAGTTTTATTTCATCATGAGTTTCCCGACCGTGCGTGTGTGTGTGTGTGTGTGTGTGTGTGTGTGCGATGAGCATCACTTGAGTGATTTAATATTGATTTTCAGTTTGTACTCAGTGTTGTGTTCAGATGATGCAGTGAAGGTGGGAGTTAGTCAGTCACACTGTTTCCACACACAAAACACGATTTTCTCGTAAACGTCTGGATTATCACAACAAACAAGATATGAGAATATTTTGAGCTTGAATTAAAGGCACAGTTCAACCAAAAATTAACACCTGTCTTCATATAGAGTCATCTTTCAAACTCTTGTCATTTCAAACCTGTATGACTCTATGTAAGCGGATGCGTTAAAATGGTCGCGTCATAGCCCATGAATGAGTTAGTGATGTGTCATTGTTTTGTGTGTCAGTGCTGGCGTGGGTCGAACCGGCACGTTCATCGCTCTGGACCGTCTCATGCAGCACATTCAAGAACACGAGTATGTTGATATTCTGGGCCTGGTGTCAGAGATGCGCTCACACAGACTCTCAATGGTCCAAACTGAGGTACACTTTCTCAATTTTCAATCACTGTGATCCCATCAGCAGAACCTCACATTGAGCACATTTACATGTGCAGTCTTACGCCGATTATGCTTAATAAGCTGATATATGAAAGGTCATGTAAACGTGTAAAACGGTTTTCTTTTATTGGGCAAAGGTCATAAACAGCAACGATTTTCCTAAACATTCCTCCGATTTTGCGCTGCAAGTAAACGTCTTTACCGGCTTTCTCTCAGTTTTGTTTATGTGCGCATGTCTGACAGCGCAGTAGTCAAAGTCCCAAACAGAAGTAATAGTAAAGTAACATATGAAAGTCGCTCTGGAATCATGCAGTTGATGTAGAAACGTCAAAATGAAGAACTATTGTTGCATATGCAGGTACTGCAGACATGAGAAGAGATATAAACATAACCCTGCTGTATTTTTAATGACTGAACAGACTATTGACGATGACGTCACTGCAAGTCTCAGACTGCTTAGCTGCTTTATCACTATTCATGTAAACACGTGAAAACCGTTTCTTTTGAAGCTGATTTTTGATAGATATCCATTTATTTATTTATACTGTGTGTGTGTGCAGGAGCAGTACGTGTTCATCCATCAGTGTGTCCTGCTCATGTGGAAGAAGAAGAAACATCTGTCCCACACCAGTGATGTCATCTACGAGAACGTCAGCAAGTCTTAATGAAGTGAGAATCTCTCACACATATGCACAGATACACGGCAGTAGATGTGTTCTTTCAGGGTATCTACAGAAATCATGAGCTAACTTTTTTGTACATTTTAAGAGCACAGTTCACCTCGCGGGTATTCCCAGAGACGGCCCCCTCAGCCACGGTTACATCTCTGTATCCTCCAACCATTTGCACCAAAACTAGCATTTCTCCACTAGTCAACCATGTGAATGGGCCTACGCAATGATTAAATGAGGCAAACTTTAGCACATGACCTCTTTGGACGAATACAAAAAGATCATAGATGATTTAATACATTAGAAAGTGGCATTTTAAGACTTTTTAAGGGCCTTCCTTTTCTCAAAATGTATTTATCAACTTTGAATTCTTTTTAAGACCTCGCGGACACCCGGTCTATAAAATCACAAAATTGTGATTTACAGAAGAATGATGTGCTTGCTTTCAGGTCCTGCTGTCTTTTCACATCAGTGTTCAGAGATGAGTGAAACCCAACAAACCGACAGCTGCACAGGAGAAGATTTCCCTCACAACCACACACACTCTCTTCATCTGCAGCTGCAGTCAAATGCCTTAAAGTCCTGCATCATTCTGCAGCTGTCACCTGACTGCATGACCTGCAGTTTCATTCACCTTTACTCTCTAGTTTCTGTGTGCTAATCTCAGGATCATCTCCACTCTCTGCTGGACACTCAGATGATTCATCAAATCTCCTGTGGCTTCAGACGTGATGTTCTTCAATATTCCAGCACTGGCGCGCACACACACACGCAGTCATTGAGAAGCGTGTTTGATCTGATTCCACATTTAAAAGACCTTTACATTGCTCACACACGTGTGTGTTAAAGCGAGCGAGTACAGCGGAGTATGGTCATATCTGTTCCTGTAAAGTGTGTCATGTTTAGAGAGGTCTCCCGGTAGCTGCGCTTCTGTGACTGTGGATTGTGTTTTTAGAGTCTCTGCAATGCAAAACCTGCGTTTCATGTAACCTCAACAACACGGACCTGCTGCGTCTACATCTGAAGAACAGAGACGACTGACAGCAAACGCACGCTTGCGTTTCTTCATCCAGACTGGGATGTTGAGCAGCTGGTATCAGAATCCAGCTGCTGTTGAACGTGAGCTCTCCGAGCACCTGAAGCTCCACAGATCATCACACGCGTGTTCGTGCCGGTTTGACCGTTGCATGCTGCAAAGTGAAGAAGTTACTTGAGTGTCATCGTTAGGTTTAGACTCCAGAGTTTTTATTTGAGCAGACTTGCCTGTTACAGACGGATAAAGACTTTTCATTACTGTACATTTGGGCGAAAGCTAGAACCAGTTTTATAATTCAACAATAATTGGACAGTGAATGAACTTCTGTAATGTAAATACTGTTGGTTTCTTTGTGAAATGATGTGCATACGTGATTTGAAGGTATTTAGGGCTGCACGGTTTATCGCGATTCCCATTCAAATCGTGATTACATCAATTGTGAAATCGCAACGCCTGCGATTATGTTCTATGCACAGCTTGTTCGTGAAGCACGACTCCTAAATGCTGCTCCTTCTGAAAGCACATTGCGTTTGAGTCTGTGCGAGACCGCCTCTGGCTTTCGGATGCGCCTGCGTGCGCATTTAACCATACTTCACTTACAAACTGCGCATTTATAAAACAAATCGCGTGCGATTTATCGATTAATCGTGCCGCTCTAGTATAGATCAGCCAAAAACACAAATATCTGTCATTTATTTACCCTCATGTTGTCATACAGGTTTGTAATGACGTGTGGATGAGTAAATGACGTTTTAAATGAACACAGCTGGTCAAATAGAGAAACAGTTCGTGTGGATCGTCATTTAGACACGACTGTTGTCTGGATGAGGATTCAGAGTTATGACAGGCAAAGTCAGTGTTTGAGTTTTCATCATAAGTGTTTGTTCAGGTCAGAGTTGTCTTTTGGCTTCATTCTTGTGTATTGTGATCAACTCACCATCATCGCCCTCACAGTTTCAATGTGCGTGTTTGTTTGTTTGAAACAAATCAAATAAACATTTGAGTACTTATTCTTATGAGCTGTAGCTGTGTCATGTTTTCATCTATGAACCTCGTATAATTGGAAGTCATTCGTGTATCTACTTCCTGTCTCGTGAGTAAAGTGTTTTATTGCAGTAGAAGTGTTTAAATGTACTTTAGATGTTTCGTCATATAACAGTTTCTTTAATAATCTTGTGGGGAAATGTTTATCGTGTCGGATCAAGTGTGCGCTCGACTGGATTTCACAGGTATTTTAAAGTATTCATTTACAGATTTTGCCTTTAGATTTAACGACTTCCCTCCCATTTCCATCATCAAGGTACAAATCTAGCCAAACTATGGCAAGTCGAATTAGATGTTAATCATTCTCAGGATCCTGAATTTCTACTAGTAACAATTTCTATTTTTGATTCTAGTAATTACATTTTCACTACTAAAAATGAATTCTTGATATCAACGATCACGTCATCACTCACAGAAATGTGTATTCAAAAATATAATTCTTGATATCTGTAATTGCATTTTTACCAGTTAAATATCACAATAGACTGCCATCAAATTCTGTTCCAGATATCAATAATACATTTCAAAAATCTTATTTCGGATATCAGAAATGCAATTCTTACTAGAAAAAGACATAATTCTTGATGTCAATAATGTGATTGTTACTAGTAAGAAAGAAGTTATTGATATCTGAAATCTATTTCCTGATATCAGAAATGCAAAATGTTAAAATTCATTTACAGATATCAAGAATTAGCATTTCATTTAGTGAAAATTTATTCTTGATGTCAGGAACCAACATTTTTACTAGTAACAAGTTTATTGTTTATATACATATTATGGTTTATACTAGCTTTTACTATTGATATCAAAAATTGCTATCAAGAATAATAATTTTACTAGAAAAAAATTATTTGTTGTTATCAAAAATTCATATTGTGAGAATGATTCTAATCTAATCTAAACATTATCACAAATAAGATTTTTAAGATGTAAAAAATGAATTCTTGTTATCTGAAATTGAATTGCAGCCTTATGTGATATTTATCTAGTAAAAATGCAATTACAGATATCCAGAATTATGTTTTTTACAAGTGAAATTAAATGTTTGATATCAATAATATACATTTCTGCGAGTGATGACGTGATTGTTGATATCAAGAATTCATATCCTGAGAATAATTAAAAGCTAATTCGGCTTGCCATAGCAAACTCGCCCACTGATATGACGTTATACAATTAGATGAGTGGACTCACCTGTATGACGTCATCTAGTAATCAGTTGGAGTCACTTTTAATCGAAAACAGTTGGCGACCCTGTTTAAAATCTCTCTACGTTTGTTTGACACGTGTAGCTCGTCGTGATGTTTACATGTAGCCTAATAATTGAAAAGTAGTTGTAAAATGTCAGGTTCCTTATCTAACAGTAGTTTCATTACGTTGCTGCCTGCGGATACGTCAACGAGTCCGCCATATTGGACCGGGCAAGTGTTTACTGCTCTCTACTCACTGATTTGCGGTCTACATGATGTACAAGACATTTGTTTCCAGTTATTTAAAACCTCAATAGTTACATTAGGAAAATAATGATCTTAAGAAATTGCATGTAAATACTCACTCTTGTCTTGCTTGTTTTCTCTTTGGGTCAGTGCAGGAGCGAGAGTTCATCTGATGACACACACCTGACGCCTCTCATCAGTTCTTCAGACCCTTACATATTTAATGTCAGATCATGAATTAAGTCTCTCGAATGATAAAAACTTCTGATTTCTGTTTTTGTGCTTATAATAAATCAAACTGAAATTGCTGAAGAGAGTTTCATAAACACAAACCTCAGTGTGAATAAATGACATTTATCCTGAAGAAATCATCTGAACCTTTTATATGTTTGTGTCTTCATGTGCAGACACAATGAGAATAAAGGGTTTAAATATAATACTTCTATAAAGTATTTATGGCAAAAGACAAACGTCCAAAAATAGGAAACAGAAGCTCCAGTGGCTCATGGGTAAAAGCATCAGCGCTGCTGAAGGTCAAAGTTCAATTGACTTTATAAGTTATGGACACGTGATGAAGCTGAAAGTAAATCTCATCTGTCACGTGTGAGCTCCGGTGGCTCGGTGGTAAGAGCGTCAGCCGCTGGTCTGGAGAATCCTGGTTCAAGCCTCGTGTTTGCTTTACTTTCTTGAGGTTGTGAGTGAATAATGAAGACAAGAGGCGACCGAGAACACAGTGAGATGTGAAAGTGCCAGTGGCTCAGTGGTATGAGCTCGTCCTCCTGGTGCGGAGGATCCAGGTTCAAATCCCGGTCTGGACACTGAAGCGTGATGGTGACGGCTGAAGAGCGGTGATGGAGTCGGGTGATGGAGACTGGTGACGGCTGAAGGGCGGTGATGGAGACTGAAGGGCGGAGATGGAGACGGGTGACGGCTGATGGAGACTGGTGACGGCTGAAGGGCGGTGACGGATGATGGTGACAGTTGAAGGGCGGTGATGGTGACGGATCAGAGACGGATGATGGCGACGGCTGAAGAGCGGTGATGGTGACGGATCAGAGAGAGGGGGGGGGAACATCCGGGCTGCCCCCCCCCGGACCTCGGAGACAATAACCAGCAGCGGTTCTGCAGCAGAAAGAGAAAGAAAACAATCGACTTATAAACAAAACTTTTGTCCTCAGCTGTTATTGGGATTCCTCTTCTTCACTGCTCCTCCAGATCTTCTTCAGCTGTTATTGGGATTCCTCGTCTTCACTGCTCCTCCAGATCTTCTTCAGCTGTTATTGGGATTCCTCTTCTTCACTGCTCCTCCAGATCTTCTTCAGCTGTTATTGGGATTCCTCGTCTTCACTGCTCCTCCAGATCTTCTTCAGCTGTTATTGGGATTCCTCTTCTTCACTGCTCCTCCAGATCTTCTTCAGCTGTTATAGGGATTCCTCGTCTTCACTGCTCCTCCAGATCTTCTTCAGCTGTTATTGGGATTCCTCTTCTTCACTGCTCCTCCAGATCTTCTTCAGCTGTTATAGGGATTCCTCGTCTTCACTGATCCTCCAGATCTTCTTCAGCTGTTATTGGGATTCCTCGTCTTCACTGATCCTCCAGATCTTCTTCAGCTGTTATTGGGATTCCTCGTCTTCACTGCTCCTCCAGATCTTCTTCAGCTGTTATTGGGATTCCTCTTCTTCACTGCTCCTCCAGATCTTCTTCAGCTGTTATTGGGATTCCTCTTCTTCACTGCTCCTCCAGATCTTCTTCAGCTGTTATTGGGATTCCTCGTCTTCACTGCTCCTCCAGATCTTCTTCAGCTGTTATTGGGATTCCTCTTCTTCACTGCTCCTCCAGATCTTCTTCAGCTGTTATTGGGATTCCTCTTCTTCACTGCTCCTCCAGATCTTCTTCAGCTGTTATTGGGATTCCTCGTCTTCACTGCTCCTCCAGATCTTCTTCAGCTGTTATTGGGATTCCTCTTCTTCACTGCTCCTCCAGATCTTCTTCAGCTGTTATTGGGATTCCTCTTCTGCTCCTCCAGATCTTCTTCCATCTCCATCACACTGATCTCAGTTGGGCTTGAACCAGCAATCTTCCGTCTGTGAGTCTCAGCGCTCTACCTACTGAGCCACAGAGTCCTTCACATGAACTTCAGGTTGATTCTCTCACAACCGCTCGCTGAACTAAAGCAACTGTGAATAAAAGCTTTTAGATAAACACGTGACACATGATTTGATTCAGCCATGAAATCTAGTATGAAATGTGTAGATCTTGTTTGTCTATCAGGGTTTGAATCAGAAGAGTAAAATACAGCTGAATCAGATAAATGATAATCAGTGTGACGGTCAAAACACAAGCCGCTCTGATATGATCTGCTTTCATAAAACGGGAGAATTATGACAGAGATGGTTATTTTACACGCACACACGCACACACAAACCATGATAAAGCTTAAGCAGATCGTGATGTTTTGTAAACAGCTCGGTGACTCTGCTGCTCTCTGGTGGACAAAAGAATGAATGACATCACGTGAGTGTGAATCTGGTCACAACAAAAGCAGTTTATTTTAAGTTAAACAGCAGCACACATCACTGCCATTGATTTCCCCAGCATGATTTTATCAAGTACAACATTAACTTTCATCATTGTTTTTCATTTTTGTAATGACAGTTTTAAGAACTTTCAGGACATCATCTCAAGATTAAACTTTAAACGATATAAAAACATAAAACAAATCACATTCAGTAGAAAAAACCCTGATATAAAAGTGAATCATGAAACGAGATGTGTTGACTGTAGGCACTTTTCATTGGTTGAATTATGTCCCTGAGAGTCCAGTGGGCGTTACCTTCAGACAAATGAGCCAATGAGAGCAGGTCAGAGCACCAGAGGAGCGTGAGCGTCGTTAGAATGCCGGTGGAACTTTGGTCCAATCAGCTTGTCACTGAAACGAAGAGAGCCTGCCTCTTCCTTCCAATCAGATGCTGTCGAGAGGTACCACATGACCACACCAGACGGGTTAATGGAGACAACAAACTCAGTGCTGTCCTTTACAGTCGACACGGTGCGCTCCATGAACACATCATACACCTGAGAGAGAGAGCGAGAGAGAGAGCGATTGCTTGTGTGTGTAAAATACACTAGAGTACATAACAACAGGAGTGACAGTGGATGTGAAAACTACTGACCTCATAGATACCAGGTGTGTAGTGGAGCGTCTTCAGCGATGTCTTATAGCGATATGGCATATCTGAACGTCCACTGAAGAACACCAGAGCACTCGCTCCTTTATACAGAGGCCTCCAGAAGACCTCGATGCCGCTCTTCTCCTGACAGAACAACACACATCACATCACACATCTGAAGATCATTGACGGTAATGCAGTCTCACGGGGTCTCACCTTCAGCAGGCGTTTGCCCTGGATGCCCAACGGGTCTTGATTGATGGCGATGGCCACTTTATTCTGGAGGATGGCACGAGCGCCGCTGCTTATCGTCCGCAGATCGTTGGACATGAAGAGAGGCGCCGCCAAGATCCCCCACAGCGCCATCTGAGCACGTGATTGGTCTGTGCTGAGGCCAAAATCTCCAATGACCAACTGAGGGAGAGAAGTTAAAGAGACGTTATGCTTGATACATTAACATTTGGCAGACGCTTTTAACCTAAAGGATTCATGAGCAAATCTGTTATTGTGGAGGTCCGTACAAACTTAACTTGGTAATAAAACAGAAGATTGTTTTGAGCTGTATGAACTACATACATAGCGAGTGCGAGGAGTTTCAGCTGAATATAATGAGGATGATGGGAATGTTATGATCTCACCATGTCTGGATCATTCCACTGGCCCGGTCCGGCCGCGGGCTGAAGTTCATCCTGATTATTAAAGAACCAATCAGCAATAGACAGAACGCTGTCCCAAGAGTCCTCGATATCCTCATAGTTACGCCACAGGTTACAGATCTCACCCAACATTGTGTAATTCACCTGAAAACAGAAATGAATCCATTTCACTAAAACACGCGATTCTCAAACGTTTTCATTCAAGAAATGTTTTGTAAACAGCTAAAAAATTATTTGAATGGACATGAAAAGAGTATTAAAATAAGAAAGAAACATTGATACTGTGAACTCACTTTGGGTGGGAGTCCCCCCTGGTAGGCGGGCCAACTACAGGAGTAGCCAATAGGACGGCCTGTAGCATTGAGGGCTTTTGACATCATTGGGTAACCTGCATTTGAAAAAACTCAACATGATGCAAAAAACAAACCACCGGTAGAGAGAATAGAGGCTGAACGCCAAACTTCTTGTGTCTATTAGTGGTCTCTCACCCTGTTCCTGATAGGTGGAGTTGGAGTAACACCCATCCAGTTTAAGCATGTCGACGCCCCACTCAGCAAACGTCTGCGCATCAATCTGAACTTTATCCAGAGTGGTCCCCGGGTACCCGCCGCACGTGTGTGTGCCCATGTCTCCATAGATACCCAGTTTTAAACCGCGGTCATGAACATAACGCGCCAGCTTAGCGATGCCACCCGGAAACCTGCAGGTCACACAATATCATCACTAGATGAGGGACGAACGCGTTTCAGTCGCTGCTTACAGAGAGTCAGATGAGATCAGAACCTCTTGGGGTCAGCCTGAAGTCGACCCTGTCCGTCTCTCTGCATTGAGGACCAGCAGTCATCGATGTTGATGTAGACATAACCCAGCTCTTTCCAACCGTCCTCAGACAACCTGTCGGCCATATCCATGAACAATTTCTCACTGCGGAGGAGAGAAACGAGATTAAACTCAAGAGGACGTGATACCGGTTAAGAGAGAGATGAGGGCGCCGTACCTGATGCAGTTTTCAGGGTCATTCTGACAGTCCGTATTGCAACGGTACCGTTCCCAGGCTAACCAGCCCATAGGTGGAGTCCTCATCAGACCATTGTCCAAAGAAAAGGTGGCCGTTGAGAATGCCAGAACTAAAAGCACCGCCGCTCTTTGCATATCTGTAACACAGAAAAATACAAATGAACGCAAAGATTCAAACACATCATTGCACACATGCAGAATCTCGCAGAGTTGGTCTTGTGTGTAAAGATTAAATAACAGAAGCAATTGTGACTCTACGTGCACATTAAACGTTTGCATAACGTGCAAATATTTGAGCGCACACATTTCTGTGACATATACTAAAGCTAGATCATATTTGAAAATGAGAATGAAAGTAGTTTAATATCTTGAGATTTATAAACGTGTTGTAAAGATCGCAGGGAAACACCTGACAGGTAAAGAAGACACGTGACACGTCACACGATGAGGTCACACAACTCCTAACTTACACATCTACTGTACAAACAGCACAGATGTCATTCTTATTTGCATTTAATACGTTTTTATGACGATATTCCAACAAAATAAATGTCTGTTTTCATTTTGTGCAAATCTCTGCAGCAGTTTCACTTCCGGCTGGACACACAAACACACACTGACCATACTGTACAGAACGATGTGTTAAGTGCATGTGTTTGAATTTGACTTCACTTACCGAATCCGGGCCTGATCTGATCTGATCTCTGTATTTGATCCGTTTGTCAATATCAGACGCACAGTTGTGTGAAGAAGCTCCTCAGGCGACAACTGCGCTCAGTGCGTTGAGGACCGGTCATGTGATCCCTTCATATCACGTGACTCTGCGTCAGCTGACTGCGTGCGTGAGTCATAGAAACACTTCACACTTCATCATAAATCATCATAATACACAATTCTGTCTATATCGTACTGTTTGTGTAAATATAAAGTAAAAGCGCAACTCTAGTCTGTATGTTTGCGTAAGAAAATCTAATTGTAATAAACAAACACTCGATCGCTCTCAACACTTTAAAAATGCACATTTCCCGATAGTCTTATACATGTTCCAGCACCGTGACGCTTCCGGGGCTCAGTGTGTTACTGGACAGTGTTATTAATATGATCAATTAATGATTGTTAATCAATCGCTTAGTTTGTCGGTGACTAAGACACGTGTCACGGGATGAACCAATCACAGGCATTCCTTCATACAGGTGGTTTATTATTAAACAGTGATGTAAACTGTGATTTGATTCAGTAATCTGTGTCATTTACAGATTTAAACAAATACACATTTTAATCTTGTTCAATACTTTTGCGGTTTGAATATGTTTTGATGGAGGAGCTCTCACGCGCCCCCTGGTGGAAGATGTCCGAGTGACTACCCACATCATAAAATATTATGAGAATGTTTTTCTCGTTAAACTTCAAATAAATTCTGATTTGAATGTCTAAATATCTACATTTATTTAGTGACATTTTTAAACATGCGTTGGGTATTTATTTTAATAAATAGAAAAATGCCTTTGTAATAAGTTTACTAAAATGGATTAGTTTAAAATGTTACCAGCTCTTTTATTCTTATTATTCCAGCAGCACGTTTAACACTCATGGAGACCGGCTCATTCATTGAATCAAATAGATTGTGAATAATGCTTTATGTTGGATTAGTTTCGCTGTTGCTGTACAGTCGCCCTACAATGTGACGCCATAAACTGTAAACATTAACATCACACATTGTACACATGATATCTTTTTTATTACAAGTTTAGCTTTGAACAGTTCTCCACCGATACTATTCAAACATAGTTCTTTTCCAAAGGTCCCTGTAGATTAAACCCAGTTTGGAGAAATGTAAAGTTTGCTCGGTACAGTATAATACAGAAACATCTCAGAGAGGGAAAAACACAAACAAACATCGCACACAGAAACGCTTGTAAAACAATTAAGATGATGATTTTGCTCTCAGCTGGATCTCTAAAGCGCGTCCCGTCTGACTTCTGTCTAACCTACATCAGCTCAGACACACCAATAGAAAGATTTACTACAAAATCTGTACAAAAGCTGCTTGTTTTCCTCTTTATAAATCTGTTGAATGACAAACAAAGTTGGGTTGCCTGTGACAGACACAATGGACTCTAGTAGAAAGGCTTTCTAGAAAAGTTGAAGTTTCTCTAAATGACAGAACGACTTTGGCTCGAGTGGTTGAAATGTTCATCCGGGGATCAACAGGAACATTTGTAAAGGAAGAATAACTCATTTCTTTCATTAAAATCCCACGATCAGATGTGACTTCTGAACTGATGGACGTGACTTTTAAACCGAGTTTTGAGATGCTCATGGCTGTCACTGTTTACTAACCAGATCATGCTCTTTTTGTGAGTTATTCATTGTGCAACGCAGGCTTGTGAGAGTTTTATTGATCCTCTGCAATAACAGAAAGAAGATCTTTTGTCAGGTCATGTGTTTTGTTTGGCCTACTTTCCTATTTTATTTCTGCGAGACACCGTAATAGAGCACAACATCAGGATTTCTGAAATGAAAATCAAGCTTATATTCTCCATAGAGAAAGTGATTTTTTTTCATAATATTATCTAATGTGAATCTTGAGAATAGTAAGTTAATTACATTGATAAGTCAATAGTTCAATATTTGTGTTGTTTTTGATACAGGGACGTCGCGTTAATGTTTCAAGCCATGTGCCAATCTTTGTCTTATAAAGACAGATTTGATATTTTTGTCAAATATTCTCCTTCGAATCAAAGTGTTTTGGGTTATTTCAGAGCGGATTGGTTCAGGTAACTAGAGATGGGTGTATCAGAAGTGAAACCAGCACGCCATCTTTGCTCTGAATGATGGGAACTTTACAAACCTGCAGATATTTGGACCTTATCAGATCTAGGTCCCACATTTCAAACATTGACTTTAAGCCTTTCAGCGGAAAACAAAACAAAGCAAAGTCAAATGAAAAGGTGCAGTCAGATAGAGACACAAGCGTTTCAGTCTGGGCCGTGTGTTTTGTGTGTTCTGAAGCTATCCGGATTTCCACAGGAAACATCTTTGTGTCCGTCAGCCGGACGAGAGTTACTGGAGTGCAGGATTCAGAGGCATTATGGGATACGTCCCGGCGTTCACGCCATGGTCTCTTTCCCCGGGAGCCTCCTGTCATTAAAGGTATGCATGTTTATGACCTCTTCTGTTTTCACGATGGCCGGCGGCTGAGCTTTCTGTTTCCGTCTCCGCTGGCACTTCAGAGACACCCTGAGCTCCTCCACCATCACACTGCAGAACGACCGCTGCACATCAACACACGACACCATCATATACTGCACCTGACTGACCACACATCAGCTCAGTTCTACATTCATTCTGTGTGTAAGATCATTTCTATCAGTGTCCTTTTTTAAACTAAAAACACAAGAAAGTGTATTTGAAGAGATTGGTTCCAATTGTGTTTTATTGTGTTAAGTGAGCCGTATTATTTGAGTTATTATGACTTAAATCAAAACAAACCAGCTGCACTTTTATTTTGTAACCAAACTCTTCATTTTCAGTCTACTTTCAGTACTATATATTTCTCAGACTCTGGTTGTTTACTCAAAGTTTACTACACTTTGTAAACTGTTACCTACGTAAAAAACATCCCCCTATAAGAGACATATACATGATATTAAAAGTTCACTTTTATTTACAAAAATGTGGGTCAATTTAGTCCCAAGCAGTACTGAAATAGTACACATACAGTACAAGTGTACTAGTACTTACTATAGTGTTCACTGACTGTACAACTTTGCTGTAGTTGTAACTTACTGTAGATTTCATTACTCAGTTCTTGCTGTAGTTGTGCAGCCAGTATCTTACTGTAGATTTAAATTGATCTCATTTATTGGCATCGGTTTGTTCAAAGATTAGAGAATATTAAACATTAACACGTCTTTATCTTTACAGAACAAAACGATAAAATAACAGCCTCATGCAAAGCATTCTGGGAACCAGAAATCTACATAAATCTTTTTCTGTTTTCAGTTCCCAGAATGCTTTGCACAAGGCTGTTATTTTATCGTTTTGTTCTGTAAAGATAAAGACGTATTAATGTATAATATTCATTCATCTTTGAACAAACTGTTGCTAGTAAATGATATAAATGTAAATCTAGAGTAAGTTACTGGCAAACTGATACAGTAATGTCTACAGAATTTTTCTACAGTGTTAATACTACTTTCCTATTAGTACTGTTTTCAATTACTTTAATCAAAATTAAAACACTTTGACTTTTTAGATTCAAAATGAGCAAGAAAAGACGGCATTAGCACAGATACACTGCAAAAAACGACCTTCCTGAGCATCTTTCTCTGGTGTTATAGTCAAAATATGTACAACTTCTTGAATTTCCAAACATTAACATAACAAGAAAAGTGACCTTAGATATTTAGTCTTGTTTTATGACTGAAAAATATGTAAACTAGGCACTAGGTATTTTATGCTTTAAACTAAATTGTAAATAAAATCTACAGTAAGTTACTGGCAAACCTGCTGCGTTTTACAGAGTGCTTTATTATTAAATAAACATATTTTCTGAAGTGCCGCTTAATGAAACTTGAAGTACACTTATGTGTTGTGAGGGATTCTTATATGTGTTTTGTGTAAGCGATACCTTCTCTATCTGGGCGTTCTGTTTGGATTTATACAAAACCTCCCCGACGGCTACAAACACAGACAGCACCAGACCGGCGGCCAGAACAATGAAGATCCCACCGATGTTCTGCACACCGAGTGCACTCGCCTCCTTGTTATCCTCCTCCGGACAGCCGTTCCCTCTCCACCACTTCTCCTTCATCATGTGAAGCTTCCCCTCCTCCTGTAACTGCAGGATGGCGATGGTGATCTTGTCTCGGTACGGAGAACCTACAGAGGGAGACGACAGAGAGAACCAGATGAGAATCTGCAATCAAAAGTCAATATTATTGAAGATCTCAACATGAACTCAAACATTTCTCATCCAATCCAGATTATTGTCACAAGAGAATGTAAGTCTTCTATCTCTTATTCAGATGCAGTGAGACTTCAGTCGTCTTTACTCCAGATGTATTAGTATTAGAGAAGCACTGATGTGATTCCAGGAATCTGTATTTTGTCCTGCAGAGGAACAGAGACCCTGCGGTGTCCCGCTGAATGAACGGCAGTGAGTCACATTTAAACTCGGCTCTCGACAGCCGGCAGAATGCAGAAAGCGCAGCGGGAGCGACAGATCAAAGGCGCGCTTTTACAATCTCAATCCCGGCTGTCAGACGCAGTCAGGGGAGATGCGATTCAACGCCTATTAAACACAAGACACAGATTGTGAATTGTGAAGCGTGTGTGCAGTTAACAGGATTACCCCGATGGGAGGCAGAAATAACACACACAAACTGAGAGAAAGAGAGAGAGAGAGGTTTCTGGAGATAAAGATTCCACCCCCACACGTATTAATGTTTATACAAAACTGCCTCTGTGTCTCATCGTGGATGCTCACAGATCAATGCTGCCGTGACTAAAGTGAAGAGGAGACTCGTGGGAAATTACACTTCAAACATCACTACTGCAGGAGTAAAACCACATCCAACCGTACAATCATCAACACAAGCAAGACATCTGATGCACTTCTCACTTGTGTTTCATTCAAGTCTCAGATGTTTCTCATGGAGAATTGTTGAAACACATGAGGTGTAAAAAACCCCGTACAGAAAGAGACCAGGAACAGTGACAGTTTATTTCTTTATTACAGTCAAAAATGATAAAATTATAGAAAGAGACCAGGAAAACCAGAGGAGATATTTAATTTTACAGGGAAAATGTAAATGTTTGAGTTGATATTTGACATTATTGACATCTCTTCTCAAACTCTTATGACAGATGTCTAACGCAGATGAACACAGCACCTCCTCTGTAACAATAAATATTGTCTTCATTCACAGCATGGTCGTAAATCGTGACAGATCGCCACGGAGACGGTTTTATGATAATGGGATGGCGATGGTGACGTTCTGTCCAGATGTGAGGATGGTGAGACAGCTCTGTTATGATGGCGTGTGATGAGGTGAAGTTCACACTAAACCCGTCACTTCAAACCTGTACAACTTTCTCTCTTTTCAGAAAATGTTTTGTGTAAATTGTATTTCTCACCCATGGGCATCCCGACGCCGTAAGCTTTAGAGTCCACGAGTCCTCCGACCTGTGTGAGGTTACAGTTACGCTGGGTGACAAACTCGATGGCCGTGGACTCCATCAGGAAAGCGTAATCTGACGTGAGGACCCGCTGGATTCCTTCCTCCACGCTCTTCACCATCACAGACTGTCGACGGCTGTTCATGAACTCCCACATCTTATCGTACGTGGAGATCTTTGTTTTCTGCAGGAGAGAGAGAGATGGTGACGGATCGCTGCTGGGATTTTATTTGTGTGATCTTTGCTCCTCCCGCAGTACCTTAAAGAAAGTCATGGTGGCGCCATCCTCCACCACACCATACAGAATCTTGGTTTGTTTGGCCAGATCGTCGGCAGAATCGATGGGCGACTCCATCCGCTCCACGGTCAGGAACGCCGCCAGATTGGCAGTGTAAGATGAAATAATGATGAGGGTGAAAAACCACCAGATTCCTCCCACAATCCTCGTGGACAGAGCTTTAGGCATGAGCTCAGATCCTGAGGAGAGGATGATATGATGTTAGAAACGCTCGATGGATTGATGGAATGACCCGTCAGCACCAGACTCACCCTGTCTCATGAGAGCTCCAATACCAAACCAGAAACTGTTGAGCAGTGTGAAGTTATTTTCCACCACGTCTGAGTCAGGATTACATGGATGAGGATTATACCACTCGTACGGACTGAACCTGAACACACACACACACACATTTACAATGTCTCATCTGAGAGATGTGTGTGTGTGTAAGACAGTGTCTGGCAGGTAAGGTCATAGGAGAACTATGATCACACAAGCGCTCGTGTCCAGAATGATAAAACTGCCCAGAATCAGTGTGTGTGTGTGTCTCTGTCTGTGTTTGTCTATGAGGCGAGACAGGGATCAGGGGACCACAAACTGTATTTTTTTTTTGCTAGATTTGACCTGACAATGAGCTTTAAATGCACAACATGTTACCTGGCTATGACAAACAGCACACAACTGACACCCAAACAAGCCAGCAGAATATACATCCAGATGTCAGGAGAGAGCGGGTTGAGGAAGGAGAAGACTCCGGGGTTGGTGCCGTTGGGTTTACGGTACAGGATGCTGATGCCCAGGGTCATGAAGGGCTTGGAGAAGTCAATCACCTTCTCTCGGACATACGTGATGGTGAGCGGAGCCACGGCCAGATCTGCTTTCTGTTCATCACCAACACACGACACAACACAAACAGATCACCTGATCCATCCAAACTGCAAACATATTTAAAACATCAGATCTGTGAACATGTGATGTTTATCAGACCACCAGAGACCAGACTGAAGAGTGACACACTATTTACTCCCGTTAACACTGTTTTCACCACCATCCTCACTGAACATCTCTGTAACCGTGGCAACCACTCACGTGATCCATCAGCTCGTGCACCATGCCGTTCCACCGGCCCGTGCTCTCCTCGAACACTCCGTACTTCCCGTCCTCCACCAGTCGGATCTCGTAACGGAAGCCCAGGATTCCCGAGAGTTCTCGCAGCAGATCCACACAGAATCCCTCGAAACGATCATTACCGTACAGAGGTTTGTCTGATTTCTTAAACATAACGTACGGCTCCTCCTGTGTGTGTGAGAGAGAGAGAGAGAGAGAGACACCTGATGATCACACACACAACCCACTCCAAACACGTGTGTGTGTGTGTGTGTGTGTGTGTGTGTGTGTGTGTGTGTGTGTGTGTGTGTGTGCGTGCGTGCGTGCGTGCGTGCGTGCGTGCGTGCGTGCGTGTGTGTGTGATTACCAGTATGGTGGACACACGCAGTGATTTGTTGGACAGCGAGTCTGTGATGTTGGTCATTTTAATCTTGTGGTTTTCTGTCATGTTCAGTCCACGAGGAGGATCCCACGTGCCGATCTGTGCAGGAAACACACACACAAATATATCACCCATGCCTGAATGCACACACGCACACACACACACACACACACACACACCTTCTCCAGTCCGTTCTCTTTGAGACTGATGACGTCCAGATCAAAGTCAGTTCTCAGGCCGTTGGTTCTGTTGAAGAGAATTCGACCTGTCAGTCCGTCCCATGAAGCCTGTCGAGAGAAAACATCACAACATGAAACTAAGTGACTTTATTACAATCATTCATCAATGAGCTGAATCCTGTTTTATGAGATATAAACTTTGTATTGAATAGAACATAAATGTGTTTGTATGATAAATCACACAGCTGAATGTCTCCGTGTTTATTGTTGTGCTTCACAAATATCAGAACATGTGTAACTGTAACAGAGTGATAAATAATGTGTGTGTGTGTGTGTGTGTGTTCGGTCACTGCACAACAAAAGCATCTGTCTGTCTGAAAGAGACACATTGTTCTGCATAACAATCCCTTCTGAAGTTTGACATCAAAGCGCCAGAAAGAGAAAGAGAGAGAGAGAGAGAGAGCGTGTGTGATCAAGGAGAGAAGCAATGTTACTGCAGGCAGATTCACAAATGAGCAACAATCGGACGACAAACACACACATTCTGTTTCTCTGTGAACAATCTGAACATTATTACACAAAAACACCTCTTTAATGAGACTGATGAATCTTCCTCCGAAGCGCCAGGGTTTGTGTCTGTTACACTGCAGAGAGCTGACGGTGATCTGAGGCGACTGCTGGACGGCCACGGCCACAACATGGACAGCATCATACATCAGAGCTGCGTCCGTCTGCACAAAACACACACACATCATATCTGATGTCTGTCACTAACACACAAAACAAAAATCAATTACAGAAATAAAATGTATGATCATTAAAAGAATGTAAAACATGGTTTTATGATCTGAAAGTTTCCTTATTGGCCGGCTGCTGTAACAGAAAGTCTCTTTCACCAAAATGAAAACAAGAATATCTTATTATCTGCCTTACAAACACACACACAGACTATCAGACGGCACAAATCAGTGTTGTGTCTCTCTTCAGATCAAATGAATTGCAATATAAAATGACAGAACATTTGTCTACCACTGAATAAACCTCTGAGACTACACAGACAGACAGACAGACAGAGAGAGAGAGAACACACACACACACACACACACTTGTCTCAGTTAGTGTTTGAGATCCTCCAGGCAAACACAGTGATATTTAAATAGACTCAACATTCACATCATTCATGAAACACGAGTAAGAAAATCACAGAACGATTATTTGTGTGAATCATTCATAAAGTCGTTTTGACATACATTTTTAGATTCATGAAAATGTTCGTATTTTCAAAATGTTTGGTACGAAAGAAATGTACACCTGCTCCTTACCACCTGTGAATGATGCGAATGCTTTCGGGAAGGTCCGTAAAGTCATCTAAATGTAAACCTACATTTACGAATGTTTCATGAATGAGACCCATTGAGTTAATACATTTGACCAATGTTTTTGAATCGCTTTATAAATGTATTTAGTAAATATAAATATCAAATAAATAAAGTTGTTATAAAGATGTCAAAAGTTTATAAATACTTGATGTTTTGCTTTAAATATAATGCCGACAGCTTCTGTGAGTTTGTGTAAATTAGAGCACAATTAAAATGTGTGTAATCTGTCTCTCTCTCTCTCTGTCTCTGTGCAGTGAGACACTCATAAATCACGGCACACATTCTACTTAATGGACTTAAATCGCCGTGGCAACCCTCATCCCATCACAGACCTCCTGCCGTACGCTAGCAACAGATATTCACCACACCAGCAACGGTTTCCACGGCAACCCCGCATCACTGACAGCAGAGGTTGGAGATGATAGAGAGAGAGTGAGAAGGTGAGTCTCTCTCTCTCTCTCTCTCTCAGACACGCACCTGTTGTAGTGTCACATGACAGAGATACACACACCGCAGATGAACTGAGAGAGTGTTTGAGAGTAAAGATAAGTGAGAGTTCATCTGAAGAACACTTTTACTCATGTAGGAAGAACACGTCTAATTGTAATGAAGCGCTTCATCAGCTCCTAATTTATCATTCAACCCCGACCCTTCATCTTCTCATATCAATAGACTTCAGTGATTTACAGATGATTTACAGGAGCGCTCACGCTCACACACACTGACCGTCATGAAGCCGTCCAGCAGGCCTGAGTCAGGTTTGGGAGGCGCCTGCAGTCGCTCCATGGACCATTTCTCAATGATGGAGGACACCTGCTGACTCTCTGTGTTCAGAATCCTGAATCCAGTCATATTTACACCACTGAAGCGATAAGGTTCCATATCCAACGCAAACAGATCCTGCGTGCACACACAACACAACACATCATACACACAAACAGATCTGAATGTGATTTTATTCTGTCAGTTTAAACGAGGATAAAACTACAGTGTGTGTGTGTGTGTGTGTCATCAACAGACAGAAATCTGTCAGAATCCATCATCTCTCTCTCTGTCGTGAGTCTCTGATTCACTGAGCTTTTATGAATCACACGAGAGGAATCAGACAGATCTGAGAGATGGAGTGATGGCAGATCTGAGGTGAATTCAAAACTCTCTTGTAAAGACACGACTGCTTTTAGACTTTCACAGTCATGATTCGAAATGACATCTGCAATTTGAACAAGTCTCTAAATTATACCAATTTTACAAGTAAATGGAGCTTTGATGTCAGATCCAAAAATGTAAAATTCAATATTCTCTCTTGTATGAATAATGCATTATGTTCAATGTGTGTTTCTCACCAGTGTGGTAAAGATGTAATGGTAATATTCTGTCACCATTCCCATAGAAAGAGCCTGAGGAAATAAAACACACACATGCACAGGTCACATAGCGGGAATAAAACACACCAATGATTTTATACATTTCATACATACAGAAGATTTTCGGCATTATTCACACACATTGGGTCTCATTGGTGAAACACGAGCAGAACACATTTTTGTGTAAATCGTTCTAACATACATTTTGGGATTCATGAAAATGTTTGTATTTTCTAAATGTTAGAATGTAACGTAACAAAAGAAATGTTCACCTGCTCCATACCACGTGTAAAATAGTGCGTAAACCCGGACGGAACGTTCTGTATTCCTTTAGACTACATTTTGATGCATGTGTATCATAATGATTTTTCTTTTGTTCTGTCTTTTATCATTTTTTACTTTTGAACTTTAAAACGCAGAGCTCGTCACTGTCCTTTTATACACAGCAGTCCAATCACAGTGAAGAGGAGGCGGGACAAACACTATATTGCCAAGCATCACACATATTAATATTAAGTGTTATTCTTTAAAATAAGACACTAGTAACAAGTAAACTAACTGTTGCATATATTCTAAATCACAGCAACCAACTCATCTCAGAAATAACGTGCGGTTAGCTGGTCGTTTTCAGAAGAGCACTGCGTGTTATTATCTCAGCTGGCTAAAAATGCATTTTTCAATAAACACAGTTTAATTGATTCATTTATTGGTGAGCATGTAGTCTTTTATATCATTATATTATGCAATATATTGTAGCCATCTAAAGAATGATGAAGTCCAGATGATTCCAGTATTCCTAGATATGTCATTTGCGTATCTGTAATTCATAGGCGGGCATTAAACTAATTGTGAATGAGAGTGCATGCGCACCCTGTTTACAAATGATTGGAATTCATTAACATACACACAATTTACTATCAAATCTGACATTTACAAAGTATTTCTGAATCCGCAGGAAAGTTTCCGAATTGACTCGAGTATTTACAGATGTTTCATGAATGAGGCCCAGTGATTTTAATGAAGCTGTCATCTATTTCTAGTATTTACAAATATAATCTCTTGATTTGGTTTAGGGGTGAAATGTGAATCTCGACAGGTTTTCAGAGATTTCTGATGAGACGACTGAAGCCGAGAATGAATGAATGAGGATTTTGAATCGGCCTCCAGCCGTCTCATTGCAGTTCAATTCTGCTCTCAGAACTCTGTAATAGAAGTTATAAGACAACGAGTTAACATCTGAGATATCATCAGGAGGAGAACGCTCGTGATTTACTGTGCCGTTCATAAAGAACCATCTTAATATTCTAGATTACCTGAGATCTGAATGAGATTAAAGGTCTTCACCTGTTTGAGGATCCAGGCAGCCATCTCATGGCTACAGTCGAAGATGACGTGAAACTCTTTGGCTTTCTTCATCTCTTTCAGAAGCGGTTTGGCGTCCTTGGTGTCTGCGGCGAGCTGTCGGATCTTCAGCCGGATGTTGTATCGAGACGGAGCTTTAATGAGCTCTTGCAGACGGATGAGACCTGCCGAGACACAGACACATCAAAACAACCTGTTTACTCTCAGAGACTGAAATCATACTGGGATGGTTGAGTAGCATTATAACAAAATCAAAAGATTATTTGACCTCTACCATCCACATTGTAAATCCATCTTTTCCAGGGCAGTTTTAGGAGAATCGTCTGAGACTAAAGATGTGTGAAAGTGATGCAGTTGAGCGTTTGGTCTGTGAATGAGAATCACTGAGAGATACGCACTGACCTCCTCCTTCAGACGAGATGTGTTAGTGTGTGTGTGTGTGTATGTGCTGTGTTAGTGTGTGTTAGTGTGTGTGTGTGTGTGTGTGTTAGTGTGTGTGTGTGTGTGTGTGTGTGTGTGTGTGTGTGTGTGTGTGTGTGTGTGTGTGTGTGTGTGTGTGTGTGTGTGTGTGCGTGCGTGCTGTGGAAGTGTATTTTTCTGATGGTTCTTCTAGTCGGACTGTGTAGGACGTGTGCTCACAAAAACATGTCCAGTGCAAATCATTTCTCATGTTTCTCTTTTGACTTAAATATGAGCTGACGTGTTTCCGACAGATTGGAAAACCACTTCCACAATCTATGACACAGACACACACATGAGACAGACAGGTGTCTGCGAGCAGTATAAAGTCATTTGATGGCATGTGGGACGAGTCAGATTTTTAGCAGAGCATCTTGGGAAACTCGGTGGGAGGGGCAGAGCAGCGCTTTCAATTGACCTTAACAACGCATAACTAATGGTCGCCTAGCAACCGCCTCCTTTGCTACTCGAGGTGAGGCTGAGGACATTAGCAAAAGATGCAGTCAAAAACAATATCACACTTTCCAGAACACAAACATGTATGACAAAACATAGATGTGAATGTTTTCTTATAAATATAAAATTCTCATTACTATAAAAGCATCCTTCTTTATGTCAAATTTATTTTGCTTTTAATAATGTATACTTAATTTGCCCAGTGTCACCCAAACCCATTCCACATTTTTATGTGATGCATGAATTCTATAGAGAAAGACAATCTGCAATGTTTCTGCAATGTGTTCACGTCCGATCACAAACATGCACATGGGGTCAGTAATATAGAGATGCGGATGTGAGAGTCGCTGTTAAATATGTAATTAAAACAAATCACTTGTGTTCCTGCTTTCATTTAATTTGTGTGATTACAGAAGAACATAATAAAAGTTCTTCTAATAATTAGAAAAGAGTCATGAGAGAAACACTACTGAGAGACTTGTGCGTGCATAAGCAAACCACATTAGATGAGAGAGAGAGAGAGAGAGAGAGAGAGAGAGAGGATCATTTGTCAGTCTGGAGGTGTAAATTAATGTAGATATAATGTGGATGTGATGAGAAATGTTTGAGTTCATATTGAGATCTTCACTAATATTGACTTTTCATTACAAACTTGTCAAATCTCAAGTTGAAGATCGAGTTCAGTTCGACACATTGTTGACGTCTCTTCTGAGATGACAGAATGACAGACACATTTCTGACGCTTTTTCTCAAGTTTTATTTGCTCTCCATTTAATCTCCCTAATGTCTACAAGACATTGCGTCCATCAGACGTCAAATCAAAGAAAAAAGAATATTTTCTACTACAGTAATATGTGTGTGTGTGTGTGTGTGTGTGTGTGTGCGTGCGTGTGTGTGCGTGTGTGTGTGTGTGTGTGTGCGCGTGCGTGCGTGCGTGTGTATGCGTGTGTGTGCTCACCGGTGCTGTCGTCATAGACCACCGTGACCATCCTCCATCTGAAGAAATGAACCAGGTCCAGTATGGCCCGACTCAGAGAGGAAAAATCCGGATACAAACTGACATAATAAGAGTCTCTGTTATCAGACACCTGATGTTTCCAGCGGGTCTGAATGTGAGGGACGCCCAGGGCGTTAGATATAGACTGCACCGCATTGGCTGATGAGCTGTGGGAGGGGCCAAAGATCGCTGCCACGCCCAGAGAGAGCTGCTCACAGGCTGTGAACGACAGGTTTGAGATACACAAGAATCTTAATGATGAATAACTGTTCACTCTTGAAAATAAAGGTGCTCAAGGTTGTTCACAGCGATGCGCTAGAAGAAACAGTTTTGGTTCAACAAAGTATCAATTCAGCCAAAAGTTCTTTAAAGAATCATCTCTTTCTTACTTTTTTATATTCTGAAGAACCACGAGGATCCTTTTTATTTAGATGTTAATGGTTCTTTATGGAACCAAAGGGTTCTTCTATGGCATCAAAGAACCTTTTGAAGGCCCTTTTTAAGAGTGTACATTAAATGATTCTCATCAAACAGGTAACTTTTTATTTCCAGTAACGTGATGACATTTTATTAAACACCTCCAGCTCAAAACCATTTCATTTCATTTTCCAGGTGAGCCGTGATTAAGATTTCAGACATAACGACTAAAAGCTCACACTTTAGACACTGAACTCGCTTCAGACGATAACATGTTGTTTTTACAGGTCAAGGTCACTAATGCAGATATTGTAATGACGTGCCTTTATTTGTCCATTTCATCTTTGTCTGTGGTTTTAAAGCCTGCTCTCTTCGTCACTTTATACAGACTGATAAGCTCTTTGCACACTGGAATATATTTTACTGGTTTTGCACCACCTCTTCTTTTCTTTTTTTAAATATCTCTGCTTGTAAAGTTGCATTTTACATATATACAATAAACTGTATTTATCTGTATCTGTTTTATATATTTTTTATTCTGTGTAAGTGTATGCACCATGAGTCTGAGAGTAACGCAATTTCAATCCTCTATGAACTGTACATGTGGCAGATTTGACAATAAATCAGACTTTGACTTGTGAAGCACCTCAGATGCTATTTCTCTAAATCGAGCCCAATTTGACTTTTCATTCCAGCGTTACCGTCGCGTCTGAAAGCGGCCGGAGAGAAAAGGGTCATTAAAATTACAAATGAGTCCGCCGCTGAAGCGTTCGCTCTGAGATGATAAAGCGCACAGAAATAGGGCAGCGGAGGGGAGAAAAGAGAACAAATCTCTTCTGTTTCAGACTGTTTTCAGCAAAAGAACATGAGCGTTTAGATAGATTTGAAGAGAGGAGGAAAAACCAAATCTCCTGAGACTCTATTCACACACACATTTCCTCTCTCACCTTTCCTGGAAGCCTCGAAACTGTCGAAGGCGTTGATTCTCTGGATGTCGTATGTGAGCGTGGTGTTGGGCAGAAGAGTTCGGTTTCTGTTGATGGTGTTCAGTGCAAATTTAAAGGCCAGTTCTTCAGGACCCGAGGGGCCGCTCTCGATCGACTCAAAGATCCCTCCTGTACACACACACACACACAGTTTTAATACTGATCTAATGAAACTAAAGGAAGCAAACCCTCACACATCACAGAGACAGATATCATCATTTAAACATTGAATACATAGATCGGTAGACAAACACAGCCAATGTATCTTCATAAAATACTTTACATTTTTCAGCCAATGAGAGTCCAGCATTCATGAGATCCTTCAAGCATTGCATTTGTTCAAACCCATTTTACCCAGAAATCATGTTGTTTGGGAAGCAGATGGAGAGATTTACGCACACACACACACAGGCTGGATGTGAAAGTGTGTGTGTGATAATGCACTCAGATCATTTGTGCGGTTGTGAATTATTAAAGGAATGAATTATGTAAAGTAAGTTATGGAAAACTCTCCATCTGGGAATACCGAACCTGCTCGAGCGATCATTTACACACACATCCTCTGCATCAACACACACACACAGATTCTGTTCTCCATCAGTGCACCATCATGCTGAATTAAAGGTGTGAATGTGAGATCACAGACAGCATAGTGTGAATAACACATTTCTACAGCTCACACACATGGTTATAAAACACTCCCTAGGACGATTCTATAGGGTATAGTGTGTGTTTAAAAAAGTCACATGACCAAACCAGACTCTTCTGCAACATTAGAGAGAGAGAGATGTCATGTGTGATTCAGTATCAGTCCAGCTCAAGCACATGTTCATCTCTAATGTCTCTCTCTGTCATTAGGTCTCTGTGTGACTGAATGTGACACCAGCGTGAAACAGATGGCGACCCGTTTCTACTGTTCACACTGAAAAGTGTTTTAATGGAGACCCAGCGTGTGCACACTGTTATTTACCTGTGACACTCAAACACACCACAACACATAACATCTGATAAAACATCTATTTTCATTTCTAGAACAATGACATTCACATGTGTGTTGATTTCATACTGCAGAACTATCAGCATAAATAAGAAGAGAGAACACAAACTACTGTGCTGTACTGTACCGACAGTTTCAAACTCTCTCTCTCTCTCTCTCTCTCTCTCTCTCTGTAATTATGATGAAGCAGTTATCCTACTTCAGTCTTTGTGAAGCTAAAAACAGCCCTTGGTTGTGCCGCGCGCCTGGAGATGTTATCAGCCCAGAAAGGTAAAATGTCAAGCCTGTGCTTGGGGCGAGAGAGAGAGACAGAGAGAGAGAGAGAGAGAGAGAGAGATGTGTTCAACACAACACAGCAGGTCTCAGATCAGTTTCAGAGAGAAACAGCTGATTTTAGATCAGTGAAAACTTCGTCATATCAGCCTTAGAGATCTAGTGGAGCTCTGACAAAGTTAAATCTCAAATCATGTTCCTGTCAGGACGGAGACACTTTGGAATATTGTTGAGATCTCTGAGAAATAAATGAAGAAAACTCTCAAAAGTGAGCGACAAGGTTTCATTTAAATAATGTCTGTTTTTAATTTGGATTTGTTTTCTTAAGTGACTGCAAATGTATTCCCATAGCACTTTATAGTTTTGCATTCTTGCAAAGCAGCTATAACCTCCGACTCTTGTCTCAATAATCTCCTCATGTCTGATTGTAAGGTCGTCTTAAGTTTTGTGAGGGATGTAGAATCAGGTAATGCAGAATATACAGTAGCATTAATATGTGCTTTATACATACAGCCAATATGCATGTTAATAAGCTAATAGTTAATGACTAATATGTGCACCTTAATATAAAGTGCAACCCAACACATTTTAGAAAACACAGTATAGATTATAGATATAGAATAACAAAAAGAAATGATAACAAAATGGCAACTGTATAGAATACATGATATTACTGCAAAATAGTTCATAAGATTAGAATCAATGATTTAACAGAAGTCAGATTGAATAGATTCATGGTGAGTTTTTGTGCC